>NW_022196894.1:39090053-39117018 GCF_008632895.1 Mastomys coucha | reverse complement strand
AGGGGAAACTGGGAATGGAGAAATTTACATGTAAATAAAGAAAATATCTAAATAAAAAAAAAAGAAAAAGAAATTCCACTTTAAGTACCACCTTATGGCTTGGATACCTTATGAGAATTGGGATGACTGTTCTTGCCTGCCAGAGGCACTTCCAGCACTGACTACAACTGCCTGTGATAGCAGGCATGCAATCCACATTTGTTGAATGCAAACTGATTATCTCAGAATATTTTATTTCTGACATACTACTAGAATATTAATAATAGCAAGACTCTGAACTAAATTAATGAAAGCCCATAGTTTTCAGTATGTTTTAAACCTATGTACATTGTCCCGAAAGTTTGGTTTAAATTGACAGTAGTGAGAGTGTGTTTGCATAGATTTCACCATCCTAGTGAGCTTCTGTCATTTTGTTCCTAAGGTCTTTCTCCTTGAGCCTTTTTGAGTGTTGATGCTTGTTTTTCTTAGTCACATGAAATAACTAAAAGAGAGCAATTGAGTCAGACATCCTCTGCCATAGTTAGAATTTCAGTGTCGATGTGCTTTATATATGGATCCCGATAAAGAGGGAAGCGAGTTAAGCCCGCAGTCACTCTCAATCTCCATCTCTGTCTTCAGCCAGCTGTACTTCTCAGATTGACTATATGTCTGTTCTGATGTATCTGCCTAGTAACCTTGCCTGCCTGGAAACAATTTTGTTTTCTTATATCTTTACACTGCATAGAAGTCACAAGTGTTTTTCTCACTTCTCAACCACCGTAAAAGGATAATATTAGGGACAAGAAAGATCAGGAAGGAGTCTAAGAACCCTACAAGATTTTCTGCCACTACTAAATATAAACTAACCAGAGATCAGTACAGAGAATAGACAATGTTCATAACCAGCTCAGGATTCCACAGCCAGATCCACAGCCCTACCAAAAATCAAAGATATAGTGGCACGTTGGGATGGATGCAGGAGACACACTCGTAGGAAGAATTGCATAAGTATGTTCTTAGACCAATGGGCAAAGCTGGAACAAAAACACCAGGTTTGGAAAATGAAAAACTCACTGTCATTTTCTGTTCCCTTTGATATTTGTCTTTCCACTGATAAGGTAAATTCCATTTCCAAACCTCATGAGACTTGCTTATTTCACATATATTTCCCCTTTCCTCCTCTCCTTTTCTCTCCATCTTCTTGTTTCCTCTTCTGTCACCTCCTTGCAATGTCTCCTTTCTCTTTTTCACACTCTCCTGTCTTCTCACTCCTCCGTATCTTCCTTTCCCCCTCCATTTCCTCCTCATTCCCATTGTCTTTTCTGCATGCTTCTATTCTACCTGGTTTAGATGGCAAGAACTTTGATCTCTACTACTCCAATAACATTTTCTCCATTCAGGGAAAATGAAAACTGCTAAGAAGCACCTTTATTAATTGACCCATTCACTATAAAATCCATTGAAATTCTAGGTGAATATTATGAAAAAGGAGAAGAAAAATAACGTCACATTTGTACATGTATAGCCTCCTCCATTCTCACAGAAATCTATGATTGCCCAAAGCATTAGTACACTGAGAATTTGTGCACCAACATATGTTGGTGATAAAGGGTTTAGGGAGTTTTTAATCTGTAATTTATTGCTCCTAAGTAGAAATGCCATATTAAAAAACACTGAAAAATTAAATCTGAGGCTAAAGGGAAAATATATAGATGGTGCCTGAAAAAGAGACCTGTCTGAAATGACTTAATAAGACACTAAATTTCAAAGAGTCTACTTGTAGTTTGGCCCATAAAGAATGTCAGCATTAGGTGTTGGGAGGAGACAAAGAAGTCAGCAAGGAAAGCTGAAGAATAGACAGAAAGATATGATGATAAAATTACAAAAACATGATAATATAAAAGAACATAAGGAGAAGACCACGAGAAGAGAGACACCACCAACTGTGCCAAAATCTGCTTAGATCAAAATGAAGTTGAGAATTAAAAAATGTTTGTTGAAATTGGCAATGTGTTGGCCACTGGTGAATTTTAAAGACAAACATGTCAATGGAATGTGAGTGGGTATATACCAAGTTGGACAGGAACAAATGATTGAAGAGTGGCTATCTTTTATATTTCCAATTATAATCATGTAAGATAACATTTATAAGGCTGAATGAAGACTGGGAGAGAATGGGGCTGTGTTGACTTTTTTGTGAAGAACATTACAAACTCAGGAAGAAAACTTAAGGACAATGCAGAAATCTGGGATATGTGTTCCTTTGCCTTGCTTTCTACTGCTGATGTTAAGGATACAGTGAAAAAGAGAATGATTGAAGATAGGGATTTTTCTCTGTGTATGATAGTGCACTGAAATATGTCTCCCAAGTTCAGGAAATGAAGATTGAGGTATTTTGCAGAGATGCAGTTTTGGAAGCAGGAGGAATATGCTTCTACAGAAATGGAAGGACGATATTTTATAATTTCAAAACAAGAGGAATGTTCATGGATTAGGGAATACAAAGGCATTACCTAATGCAAATTCAAACAGGACAAGAGGACCTATACTGTTTGCTTGCTTATAATCATTTTTGGAGGAAGTCATTTGTATTGGGATGGAGTTGTTTTATGAAATCAAATGATGGAATATCTAATAAGTGTTAGCATGCTCGACAGTAAATAAAATAATGTATTAAAAATTTAAATTGACTATATATATATTGAGACAGGGTTTCTCTGTGTAGCCCTGGCTGTCCTGGAACTCACTCTGTGGACCAGGCTGGCCTCAAACTCAGAAATTTGCCTGCCTCTGCCTCCCAAGTGCTGGGATTAAAGGCATGCACCACCGCCGCCCGGCTTAAATTGACTATTATATAAGACATTTTAGTGTTCTGAGTTTAGCTTATTATCAAAGAATATAACACCAGAAAGGAAGGTAAAGCAAATGTAAAGACATGTTTAGCAGCTACAAAGGAGAGCACTTTTCTATCCTTTAAAGTATATTTATCCTGGGTTCCATTGTGGATTATTTCACAATGCTTTCAGCAAATATCCAGTATTATAAAGTGCTATATTGTGTGCTAATTGGTTTAAGCAAAATAAAAGCATGTTGCATGAGTATATTATATTTTAAATATATAATGATATACCAGAAAAAGTTGGTATCTGGAAAAATGTATCAGGCTGTGATAATTCTTGTTTATAACTATACTGCAGATGGAAAAGTTTATTTTTATTTATTTAATGTTCTAAAGAATGAGATTAATATCAATTTACTAAATTATATACATGTTAATTCCTATAAACAAGCAATTCAGATATAAAGTTAGTTACTGCTAAGTTTTGAAATTCTTCATGATAAACCTGAAAATTTCCAGGTGTCATTAATTATTAATAACGTATTTATTAGCACAGTATAACATTTATTACTTGAAAATAACTGTATATTAATGGGTGTTTTGTCTTCATGTATGTTTGCTCACCATGTGTGTGTGGAATGCATGAAGAGACCAGAAGAAGCCATTGAATATCCTGGGAATGGAGTTCCAGTTGCTTTTAAGTCACTATGTGGGTACTGGGAAGAGAACCCAGGTCTCTGGAAGGGCAGCCAGTGCTACTAGGCCTCTATCTATTATTTTACCAATACTTTGAAGATACAAGAATTATGATATCATTAAGGAATCAACTTTGTGTTTGTAGTTTCTGTTCTGTTTAAAATTATATATAACAGAAAGGGAAACTACCAAGTTCTCATATTTATAGTTAATTCTTACAAGTGAGGCAAACTGATGATAATAGTGATGGTACTACAAGTGAGAATTGTGTAAAATATATATATATGCATGTATATATGTATATGTATGTATATGTATATGTACATACATATATATATATGTAGTTAGTACAGTGAAAATCCTTTCTTTTATTTACTGTCACAATGAAGTGTCTTCCTGTTCATATCTAATCCGTAAGTCACAATCAAGTAAGAGTGGAAAAAATTAAAATCCCTCCCTGTTTGTTATGGATTTTGACAGATTCTAAATATTAACATTTTATTGACAAAACTCCCTTATTGGTACAATCATAAAGATTTTTTTCCATATCACACACAGAAACACACACACACACATACACACACACCACATCCTATTCAAGAAATATACTCTGGCTTGTGACTGAATAGATCATTCTCATAGAGTTTATCCTATTCACTACCCAGGGAGCATCAGATGAGGCCAAAGAGAAGGGGAAAGGCTTTTAGGAAAAGAAGAAATAGGTAAAAGCATTGGGACAATTCTGAGATGAATTATCAACATTTATATCTATAGTGAAATAGACTCAGAACTTAGAAACTATAATTATTGTTTATAATAGAAGAGATTGTAAATTATTGGCAAATACTCAATTAAAAGGTTTTTTTATAATTTATACTGTAGAAACCATAGAATTTGATCATCAACTATCTCTCTTCCTCTCTCTATATAAGCATATATACATATATATGTATATATTTGTATTTATATAGATTTGTATATGTGTATTGTTGGATATTCTCCTAATGAAGCATTGAACATTCATATAATAAAAATATTAAAATGCTAAATATATTTACTATTATTTTATAAAACTTAAAAATTATAATGTGAAGTAATTTACTACTTAAATTTATATGACATAACTCTTTTATTATAAAGCAAGTCAATCATAAAATGAACCTTAGAATAACGGTTCTCTCTGTTAAGAGGAAATTGTTCGAAAATGTCTGCATGTAGATGCAAATTTAGTCTCTGTCTTTTCCTTGCATTAGAAATTCATCATAAAACTTGATTTTATAATGTATATGATATACTGTGTATATGTCAACATAAATAAGCTTTAGAAAACCTTAATATTAATAGCCATTTTTCTCCTGATGTATGGAAAACAAGTTGCATTTAGAAACTTAAGTCACAATTCTCAATAACTGAGGATTTATTTTATAGGAAGCAATCAATAAGCACAGAACATCTGGAAGATAACATTTATGTCCCACTCTGCATTTTGTATCACTAAGTTGGCATCTTTTCCTAAATGTCTTCATATGCTGTGTGTGCACTTAGCACTAACATAGCAATGCCAAAGAAATAACCATTACATCGGTGTTCTAATTAAAGATCAGGCAATCTAGACACTGATGCAGAAAGCTCCTGTCAGCCTATATCATATGGTATTGTATGCATTTAAGTATTATTACAGATTCCAGATTATGCCATTGCATTTTTTTGAGATTACTAGTTTTTTAAACTGTTTTTTGAACACATGGCACTCTGAGTTCTCATAATTAAAAAGTTAAAAAATCTTAAAGTAAATCTCTATACTCTAAATTAAAAGTTAAGCCAAACTGAACTCAGTTACTACATCGTATCTCAAAAATTCTAGTAACTCTGGATTATACCCAGGGATGTCAACGAAATGAAAAATGTTCATTTTTCAACACTTCCTTACCTCCACCACCAAAAGACTATTTCTCTAAAATTTTATGAATTGCTGCTGAAATTCTTCCGGGAGAATCATGATAATTACTGCTGCTTCTGCAGAGTTACAAATCTACTACATCGATTTCAGCCTAAAGATACATGCCTCAAAAACTCATTTCTCTTCTCTGTGAAGCCCGAATGCAATTATCTGGACAGATAGGTTTTCCTAGGTGGGGAGTTAGACACCAAGGACACTGCCTCAACTCTTGTAGACTTGCACTGCAGCTGCTGTTAGGAATGTAGGGGTGTCACACCTCTGAGGATACAATATGTCTAGTTCATCAGAAAAATACATAGCCACAAGCACCAGATGTATGTGTTCTTACAGATTCTTCTCAGAATAGAAACATGAAGATTTATAGTATTGTAGACTGAATACCAGATACTCAGATTTGCTTGGGCCAACATCAGAACTCTGAGCTTCAGGTTTAGATTCAATGGTTACTATCACTTTTTGGATTGACTGCCATCTTTAGGCTAGTTCTCTAAACTTCTGCCTACAACGTTGTTCCAGTAACTAAATCTCTATAAAGTGAGGAGCTGATCATTGGACACATATATTCTCTCTTAAAATCCTACTGGAAACTTTTTCAAGTGTTCTTTATGGCTGCTAAGAAAAAATATTTCTTTGCAAAGCGTCTGAGAACCTTGATGATTTATCCCCTTTTACATTCTGGAACTCATCTTCCTGTATATTCATCAAAACTGATACCTCAGGCCATTTCTCATAAAATCCCATACTCTTGAGTCCACGCA
Organism: Mastomys coucha; assembly: GCF_008632895.1. Lineage (NCBI taxonomy): Eukaryota > Metazoa > Chordata > Mammalia > Rodentia > Muridae > Mastomys > Mastomys coucha. The sequence goes on along the minus strand of NW_022196894.1, from coordinate 39,110,786 downwards.
TTTATTCCTGCTATCCAGTCTGGCCTGCTATGGCATTATTCTCATGAGAATAATAATTATTTTGTCAGATGTTGTGAAACTTCTATTGGATTCCACCTTTGTACATTTTTTGGTGGGGGGAGTGAGATGTTTCTGGCTTTCTTTTGTAGAAAATGTAATGAGATCTATGCATGAATGAATTAATAGATAGATAGTCAAATCAACATATAACTTTGCTTCCAGGAACTAAATGTGTTTACACACATGCTTATACATACACACACACACACACACACACACACACATACACACACACACACACACAATAATGAATAACTTTTCTTATCTAGAAGCTATTGCTAAGTCACTGAAAAATCTTACAAAAGTCATTTTCTCTATAAATTTTGTTTTCTTTTGCAGAATAAAAAGGTCATTGGACAATAGTCTCTTAAAATTATAGTCTCAATACACTATAATTTTCCATTTTTATAAAGTTGCCTGTCTTATTTCTCCACCTTTCCAGAATGTACAGTATTGATGTTACATAGATGGTAGAGGGACAAATAAAAGAGAAAAGTTGTGTGTGAACCCATTTTAGCAGAAGCCAGCTGCCCTGTGATATCTGTGGGTAACACTAGTGATGAGATTTCTTTATAGTTCCTTTTTTCCTGCAATAAAGTATAATAAAATTATATTTCATTCCATTATTTTCTGATGTCTTATTAGTTAGAAGATTGGGATAGTGGATGAAAACATTGTTTAGCAGCTTATATTCTTCAAATCTTATTTAAGTTCTTAAAATTGTATTTATGACAGAAAATAGGGTGGAAAGAGCATATTTCTACCTTAAAGACAAAAAGGAGGACATGACCTTGTCCAGGTTTTGCCAACTTTGTTTCCTTTGCACCAAATGCATACTGGGTGCTCACTGAATAGCACTGTTTGATGTTCCTCATCACAAGATACTATTCAATTAGCTTTGTTTTGAAGGAGAAAACTGTTGGGATCAATTATACAGAAAACTTTCATAATTAGATACCTAATCTTGTAAAATATATGTTTGGATATGGAATGTGTGTACTGTTCATGACAAAAACCTTAATCTTACTCAGGTGATATTGGAAACATTAGAATACAAATTTAAAAACAACAAATAAAAGGTCAGTTGTAATTTTCAAAGTACCTACTTACATCAGTGGTCAATATACTAATCATGCCTGTTTCTAACCTGTTCACTTAAGCAGGTTAGCTTGCTCACAGTCTCATAGACAGCACTCTCTAAAGGTTTCCTCCATAGGAGATCTTGGTAAATTTTTCATCAAGCAAATTATTTAGATAAAACTTGATTTTTTCAAACCATAATGCACCATTACATGTTTTCTAAATGCTTTTTTCTATGATAATATATTTATAAGTTTCTAATAGAAACTGTGTTTTCACACACATGTCAGCTAATTGTTGATGTGCTGTCAAGAATATGATGATGAATGATTAAGATCTCTGCCATTAAGCTGTGCAAGATACAATAAAATAGATGAGAGAAGTGAAGATAGATAAAATATACCTTCTGTAAAGCATGAGAAATATGACTGTTTTGAAAAGGAGGCTGCATAGAGTGAACTCAAGATAATTTTTGGCCTTATGATAGGGGAAGATATTGCAAATGAATTAGGATAAATGTCTGTCTTTGTGAGACAAATGTGTTTTTTCCCCACGAAAAAGAAGTACATATTCTTTAATCAAGAAATGAATGACCAATATATAAAACTTGGCTACTGCTGCTGTACAACCATCACACAGAAAATGTGCTCAGTGGTTGCTCAGGGCAGACACTTCAGGAACAAGGACCCAACCTGACCTGACACAGCGAGGCTTGTTAAGAACAGGACTGCCACTCTCTGTGTATGTAGTGAGTGCCAAGGCAGAGTACAGAGTGCAGATTGATGGCTTGTAAAACCTGAGCCATGTTCTGCTGTACTGTTGCATAGTGGGTGAGCACAAGATGGTAGTGCTGATAATGTGAATGGAGAAACACCAGAGGAAGAAGGTTTTGAGGAGATCAGTATAACTTACAAATCTGGCTTTTAAAGACTGTAGCACATTTTTTTAAAAAAGTTAAAAAAAATTAATGATGTTACAGAAAAAGGAGACAAGTCACTCAGAGGATGGCCTAGTTGGTCATCAGTGGGAGGAGAGGACTTTGGTCCTGTGAAAGTTCTATGCTCCAGTGTAGGGGAATGCCAGGGCCAGTATGTGGGAGAGGGCGGGTTGGTGAGCAGGGGGAGGAGGGAGGGAACAGGGATTTTTTTTTTTTTTTTGGAGGGGAAACTGGGAGAGGAGATATCATTTGAAATGTAAATAAAGAAAATATCTAATAAAAATAAATACAAAAATAAATAAAAATAAAAATGTAAAAAAGAAAGTGACAATAATAAATCTCTTTTCTTTATCCATAAAAAATAATAAAAAAGAAACAAATGCAATCTTGTTTTCACCCATCTTACTTAGAGTTCTGTGGTTTTGCTGATACCCGTCTGTTAGGACATGTCTGAACTTGATTCAGAAGCTCAAGAATGAAGGGCTGGATGTGTATTCAGAGATTGGTAGCATGTTGGTGACTATGTCCTCACTCTTAAATGTACCATACAACAGAAGCACTTGCCTTCCTACAGACAAATCTCTAATTTGGGACCACTTGCTTATCCTGTGTCTGTTATCACCTTCCTCACAGTGTTTGACGGAATTCTGTGCACAAGCTCACATTAATGTGCCATGATTGCAGATGGAAGAAGAGTTTAAAAGAAACTGTTGAAGAATAAAGTCTGCAAATGGTTTGGATTTTCTATGTGCTTGATCCAGTATTTGTTGGGATAGTTAAAGTTCAAGGGTTTACTTTTTCTTAATTATAGCTCAATCAGATGCAATTCACTCATATGCAATGCCCCTTCTCTTTTCTTGATGTGAGGCTACAAACATGGCTTTACTTTCTGTAGTTTTACTGCCTCTTCTTGTCTTTTTCATTTTAAAAATGCTATTCCCTTTAATGAAGGGAGCTAACTTGGTTTCTTGTGTGCTTCAGGGCTTGAGGCAACTGAAGAGATTATTTTCCTCTTTGTCCACCATCCTGGACAGGATGTGTTGGTGGGGGGAGGGTAACCTGATCTGGTATTGGGTGAGGGAAAAAGACTGAAGCCCTGAGAGCCAGCAGAAAAGTGGAAACAGGCAACCTCGGAAAGAGGTTGGGGTGGGAGGATGCTCCAGACTGCACCAGAGAACTGGGAGGTGAGAGAGACTCTCAGGACTCAAAGGGAGGTACCTTAGATGAATTCCTGACAGTAGGGAGAGGGACCTTATAGAGCTCACCTCCAGGAGGAAGACATGGCATCAAGTGAGGGGTGGGGTTGCCATCCCACAGTCATATCTCTGACCCATAATTGTGCCTATCTGAAAGAATTACAGGGATGGAAATGGAGAGGTGCCTGAGTAAAAGAAGGTCCAGCGACAGGCCCAAAGTAGGATCCAGCTCAAGGTGAGGTCCGAGGGCCTGACACTATTACTGAGGCTATGGAGCGCTCACAAAAAGGGACCTATCATGACTGCCCTCCGAAAGACCCAACAGGCAGGTGAAAGAGTCAGATGCAGGTATTTGCACCCAACCAATGGACAGAAGTAGCTGACCTCTGTTGTTGAATTGGGGAAGGCTGAAAGAATCTGAGGAGAAGGGTTATCCTGTAGGATAACAGGCAGTCTCAATTAATCTGGACCCCCAAGATCTCTCAAACACTGAACCACCAAAGAGACAGCATACACCAGTTGATATGAGGCCCCTAATAAACATACAGTAGAGGACTTCCAGGTCTGTGTTCATTCAGAGATGATGCACCTAACCCTCAAGAGACTGGAGGTCCCAGGGAATTTAGAGGACAGGTGGGGTGGAGGGTGGGGACATCCACGTGGAGACAGTGGGTGGGGAAGAGGTATGGGATGTGGAACAGTCGGAGTGTGGATCAGGGTGTGGGGGGGAATAAAATATAGAGTGAAAAAATAAGAGAAAATATTTCTTTTCTTTCTTTTAATATCCTTTCTTTGGATTGGAAACTATTGAAGCAGTTGAATGTCCATTGTTCCTATAAGACAGACAGGAGAATTAGAGAAACAAAGGACAAAAAAATAACTGTTTCTCTGTTCACTCAGTCTTTCCAGGGATGTCTTATCACAGATCCGCAGTTTGCCTTTGAAGAACCTGAACCTTAGTCGGCGCCATAACAATCCAGAAAGTTAACAGGAAGAATACATCCAGGAGATCAGTCTATATTCCTAGGTTGATAATTCTAGAAATACCACCAAAATTGTAATAATAATTACAATAATGAGAGTGAGTTATTAAATCTCTACATTTTAGAGTTTTCAAGAAAGCATGCCTTTATATCACAAAATAGATTTTGAACCTCTGCACAGGGAATCCCAAATGCAATCATGTATTTGGCCAGCTGAGGGCAGAATTGCCCTAGTTTTTGAGAATGCATGTGGCTTGAATGCTTTGGGAAAGAGGCACCACAGAATCTTCAGCAGATAGAAGGCAAGGAGATTAGAGAGTCTGAGAGAATGGGCAGGCAAATCTAAACTCCATAACACAGCATCCACAGTTTATTCAGAATGAAATACAGTTTTGTTCAAAACAGTCAGGAGCTGTGTATAATGGGTGCATTCATTTTACAGGATGAACAAGTGACTTTTCAATTTTGTCTCTGGGTGGGTGGATTCAATAAATACTCCTTTAGGTGATTTATAATAGTTAACTTGCCCAAATCCCTAAGTTACTATACAAGACAACTCTGGCTTTCCCCTCTCAAGTGTTCATTGAGCTGTAGTATTCAATAGTCGGGTGTCCAATAATGTAAAAGGATGAGGAATTAATTTCTGAAAATACATACATTTTCTCACTTCGTTGTATGTCTACACTCAACATTACCCAAGCCATTATCACCTCAGATCTGATAATTTTGCAACAAAAGACATTTATAGCATTTACATACTGAACTCCGTTCATACAGGAGTGTCTAGGTTATAGATACAAAGTCCATGTTTGCTCAGCATACCCCTAGCATCCTCCTTTCTCAAACTCAACACCAGACTACACACTGAAGCAGCTGGGATGTTCTTAATTCTGTCACTACTTGTGACAGTCCATGGTACCTTTTGAGTCATAAAGTATAAGCAGATAAAAATTTATTTTAGTTTGGTAGAGATAAGTGAGTAGTGGAAATGCCTGCCACACAAGTATGGTGATCTGAATTCAGATTCTCCAACCTATGTAAAGCTGGCTGCTGTACCTGTAGTACAAGAGCTTCAAAAGCAAGATAGTAAGCAGAGACAGAAGAACATTCGAAGCTCATAGAGCCCTGAGCCTGGAATCCTCGCATTTGCATCAATGAACAATGAGAAACACTGTCTCAAACAAGGTAGATGGTGAAGACTGATGCACCAAATATTTCTTTCTCTGCCCCATGACCCACATTTGAACACACCTGCACATGCATATGCATGCACACACAGATACACACACACACATACACACACACACACACGTACACGTACACAAACATCAAACACCAGAAAGAAAGAGGAATAATTTTTAAACAACAGTAAAGTAAACCGTAGTCGGATTTGGCATGAACTCAGTGGTTTAACACTTGCATAGAATCTATGAAATTCTGTTTTAATTCTGAGAACTTATCCCTAGGAAAAAAATAGTAATATAATATCATGATAGCCTCCTTTCCAAAAGTTACCAATTTACCTTGTAACACTTTACACATTTACTTTTATCAAGATTTCCAAGACTCTCAGCCCTCAGTCTTCCAAGGGGGAAAAATAAACACTATCTTATAAGTTCTTGCAAGTATAAAAGGGAGAAAGCCCCCGAAGAGTTCAATTAAAGTAAAAGATGTGAAAGACAAGAGGGGAGTTCAGCAGTAGAGCACTTGTTAGCACACACTGTCCAGACTGTGCCCATGAAACAAAACAGGCATAGAAGGGTGACAGTGAGGTAAACACGGAAGCTCATAGGCAATTCGGCAATACTCTGGTAGCAACACTAGCTTTGTAAAGGGCTCAGTACACTCCTGTCATGCCCCTTCCCCGTCACACATAGAAACCCACCATTGCACTGGCTAATGTTGAAAGCTTCCAGTGAGTGACAGCAGCTGGCCTTTCAGCTGCTCTTTAAACTTCAGTTGAGCAAAATCAAAGGAGTTTCAGAGGTTTAGCCATCCATCGCAATCCATGAACATACCCCTTCAGAATTCAATTGGTATTGATGAGCAGAATAGCTAGGTAGAGTTGGAAGAGCTCACCATCCCAGCAGCATGTGGCTATGCCCTTCCTTGTTCACCCACCCTAACAGATCTTCTGGTGTGACGTCTCCACTGTAGCTAAATAGTTATTCCTATTCCTTCTCAACATGTATATCTTCTCTAGGATACTTGATTCCTTCTACCTCTAAATGTAATTCTTTATTTAAACACATTGCCTACTTATTAAGCTAACAGAAGGTAGAATATACCTCTAACCCATTTTTCAAATGCTTAAAACTTTTAGAATGCTTAGTCCAATGCCCAGTACACATAGGAAATTTAATAAATGTTTAATAAATGAGGTAAGAGTAAATTAACTCTGCTAAACCAAAGTTATTTCCCAGAGAGATACTTTGATAAATGTAATGGTATTCAAATCATTTTGTTTGATACAAAATTAACTGCAAGTCAATCATCTAAGCTGTGGAATGATGTCACCTCATTGTAGAGTTGTTTCTCAGTCCAATGGGTATTTACTTTTATGTGTCATTTGAAAGGAGATGAGAGGATAGAATGAAAAGCCTGTGTTTAGTAGAAAATCACAACTGTATTGAAGAATTAGGAACAGATTGTGAATTACTGAGTGGTACCCAGATATTCTAGCAGTTCTATAGTTATCAACCTTGGAAATAAGCAATGGTTATCTATTTGAATTTGCCCAACTCCATGCTCTGTGCTTGACTTCGTAAGTCCTTCTACACAGAACTCATGGATAGTTGTTGAGACAGAGTCAGGCCTTACAGGAAGCAAAACAAGCCTGAATAAAATTTATTTTAAATGAACTGCCATATACAACATGTATTTATGTTAGTATTAATATGGTGATCCAAGTTTCAAAAATGGATGAGGATTTCACATTCAAATTACTCCTTAAAGAAATAAGACAAGAAAGGGACATTTTTTAAATTGGCAGTAGAATTGAGAAATTAAACATTGAAGTTTTTCTAAGTAGCATTTAATAATTCACAAGGAATTGAAAGGTATTAACTTTCACCATCTACTTTCTTATTCATCAAATATATTGACTCTTTTCCTTTTATGTTCTAGTTTCACCGAAACCATCAAAGTAGATTTATATTTAAATATGTTACAATCAAATAACCGAGCAGTTGGTGATATGGCTCTGTGGTAGTATAATTGCCACTATGTATGAAACTATGCATTCAGTCCCCAGCATTGGGAAAAAAACAGTAGGTTAATGTGCATTTGTAACAATGTATAATTAAAAGGCTAATGGATATTACAGGTCAGCATGTATTCAGAGGAAAAAGGGCAAATTTAAAAGAAAAATTGCTACACTTTTACCCCAGTCAAGATGGATCAGAATGGACAAAGATTATAGAAAAAGAGAACATTTACAATATGAGAGTACCTGAACAGTGTAGAATAAACACAGCCATTTAATGGGGAGCAGGGATGTGGACATGTTATAAGCATTTATTGAGCAATTGTCACTCACTGGCTGTGTATCTCTGTGAAATATATTTGAAAGAGTGGTTCTTAAAGTGCAATCATCATAAATATTTTCTATTAATCAACTTGTATGAACCAGACTTCCGAGCAGGTGACTACTACTTTTATTAATATAAGAATTTCAAGAATCTAACCAGGCAGCTGCAAGACTTAGAATTTTAAGAATAGTTAATTACTGTCTTAGAAAGTAGAAAATACAGACAGCTTTTAACAATACATTGCCATCAAGAAAGGACTGTTTGTTTACTTCTATTTACTCAGGAGGTAAATGTCACTCAGGCTAGGTATCTGAAAATGCATATTATGCAGATTAGCAATGTTTTTTGAAAAAGTTCAGTTGAAACATACTGCTTCTCAAAAATAGTATCAGGTGTATCTTCATTGTCTTTACTTACCTTCCAAGACTGGGGCCTTAGTTTCTCTGGCCAAGGAGTCTACTACTGAGCTATACCTCCAGTTCAACAATTATATCCTTTAAGAAATATAAATCACCCTTCTTAAAAATAACAAAAAGCAAAAAGAAATTCAATAAAATACATAACAAATTTCTTTCCCTCCTGCAGCTTGTGATTTCTCGGAAAACTTATTCATTGGAGAGACAAACTTTCCTCAAAACAATATGACTTCTAATTAGCTTCCCTCAGAAAAAATTGTGTATACTTTCTATTCATAATCTCTTTCTAGTGTGTTTGATATGATTTTTGATCAAAAATGCCATTGGGGAAAAAAAAGGTGATTTAGATTTCCTTGGATTTAAAAGTACTGAGTGAGATAACTCAGACAAAAAAGGACATACATGGTATATTCTCATTGATTAGTGGATATTAGCCAAAAAGTACAGAATACCTAGGACACAACCCTCAGATCTTAAGTTTAATAATCAGAAAGGCCCAAGTAAGGATGTTTCAATTCTACATAGAAGGAGGAAGGAAATAATCACAAGAGGAAGTTGGGGGGAGGAGTCTGGGTGGGAGAGGAGAGAGGGAGGGAAAAAGGGAAACAGGATCAGGTATGGTGGGTAGATGGGAGAGAAGGCCAGAGGGCCAAGAGAATGAATGGAGATAAGCAGCATGAGGGCGAGAACCCTCTAGAAAGTACCAAAGTCCCAGGGGGTGAGAGACTCTAAGGGGTGACTTTAGCCAAATGTCCAACATTAGTGAGAGGGAACTAAAAGATCCCACCTCCAGTAGATAGATAGACAAGGCCACTAATGGTGGGACTGGTTTACTATACCATACTCAAAATTTCTGACCCAGAACTGTTCCTAAAAGAACTGTAGGGGCAAAATGAAGAAGAGACTGAAAGGCCCAACTTGGAATCCATCTCATGGGAGTCCCTCAAGTCCTGACACTATTATTAATGCTATGATGTGCTTGCAGATGGGAGTCTGGTATGGCTGTCCCCTGAGAGGCTCTACCAACAGCTGACTGAGACAGAAGCAGATATTTACATCAACACTGGACTGAAATCAGGGACCCCTGTGGTTGAATTAGGGGAAGGGCTGAAGAAGCTGAGGGGAAGAGGACCCTATAGGAAGTCCAGCAGTCTCAACTTGCCCAGACCCCAGGGAGCTCCCAGAGACTAAGCCAACCCAGGAGTAGATTTGCCAATCGAGGCCCCTGGCAAATATATAGTAGAGGTATGCCTGGTCAGGCCTTAGTGGGAGAAGATACGTTTAATCCTTCAGAGATTTGAGGTTGCAGGGAAAAAGGAGACCTGGCTGGAGCACCCTCTTGGAGGAAGGTAAGGAGAAGGAGGGCTCCAAGGGGAGGGCAATGTTGGTATGTGAATAAATAAAAATTGAAAAAAAGGTAGCTATTGGAAAGAGCTGATTTATATTTATCTGGATTTAAAAGTACTGAACACTTTTTAAAAAATATTTTAGGAATACAATTCTTTATTGAATGCAAATCCTAAGGCACTAAGGACAGATTTCCCTATATTGTGGACAGTCACCACAGAAAGGTTAGGTGGCAAGTGGCTGTAGAGAGAAAGAAATATAGAATTTAGGATGGTACTATATATAATTTATATATTATATAAATAGTAAATACATATTAATTTATATATTATAAATATCTCATTTGTTGATATTAAATTAATATAAAATAAACTATAAATAACATATTCATATATAAAAAGTAAAATATAGTAAATAAGAATAAAAACTAAGAAGAAATATATTTTTTCTTATTTTCTATCCTTCTCTCATGTATTACATCCTGACCAGAGTGGAGTTTGCCCTCCTTCTACCTGAGTCTTTGCTGCCCACCTTCCCTCTCCCCCAGATCTAGCCATCTCTGCCAGCCCTATTAAACAGCATAAGTCCAGATGATATCGACCATATTTTGTTACATAACAAGCTACAAAAATATTTTTAAAATTTATGTGGAAGCTAGCCACTGCAGAAGTTTCATATATCTGTGTGTATAAATTATATATATATTTGCATATCTATACATATATGCGTATATATAAGTGTGAAGATATAAGAACATGTAAAATTTTAGAAAATCCCAAAACAAGATATTCACAAAGCTATGACAAACACTTGGTCAAATCAAGAGCAATCAGGGAAGCTAGCGAGTTCAGCCGTGACTTTATTAACCCAGAAATCTCTGAAGATGTCTTTGGCACTTATGGCTTTTCATGGAGATAAACAAATTTATCAGATCAGAGAGATCTAGAGCATAGGGATTGTTTCCTTAGCACATTCATTTTCTAGTCCTAGACTCTAAACTACACACACAAACTACCCTTGCCATCTATAAATTCTCCTACTTGGGGAAATGTGTAAGGCACAGGCCAACATCTTTGAGTATATAGGGTACACACCCATAGCCTACTTTGCTGTTACTGGATTCATCTCTAGTTCTTGAGAAGTCTTATTTTTGTCTATTTAGTGTCTATTTGTCATTTTGTCTATACAGTGGATGTTTGCACCTTTTTGCTGTCTTCCCTAAGGAGGATGGACAGCAAGCATGCCAGGGAAATCCCCTCTCACTTTCCTAAGATTGAGAAAGACTTCTAGAATTCAAACCAAACAGACCTACATTTATTAGAAAAGCTTCATTTGGGACTGACTCAATGTCAACGGGTCAAAACCACAGATACAGAAAAGGGCCTTGAGATACTTACACATAGAAAACATGATTTTGCATCAACTGATAGAATATGTCATGATTAGAGGTTTGCAAGGAATCAAAAGCTGTGTTTACTCTGGAAACTATGGCTTTATATTTGCTAAATGGGTTTAATTGCTGGCTTTATGAAATATAAACAATAAAGGGCAGGAGTTTCTATTATGATTAGGGTGGTTAGTATGGCTTTCTGTATGGCTCTCATCTTCAAGCTTCAAACAAATGCCAGCCAAATGGAACTCAGGATTTTTTCCTATACAATAAATTAACCTTAATTTCCTAAGAAATTTCAATCCAATGTTCACTCAGAGTGATTGGTATTGTAGTTAATTCAAGAGATGAACATCTAACACCTTAGAGACTAGCTTTTTACATAAGAAACACAGAAAAGTGTGTAATTACAATAGACCAGAGAACTCCCCCTGCTCCTGCAGGTCACTCAAAAAGTATAACCACTAGTTTTTGTTCTCTCCAATGCTTGGGCAACATAGAACATAGCAAACATAAAGAGATGGGGTACAGGCCCACAGCTCCATCTAATTGACTGTCTCCTTGCTAAGGTCTCTCAGCTGATCAAAGGAAGTGGATTGGAGGGTACTAGGATCACAGAGAAAGGAAAATAAAACTTAGTAATAATGGTTACTCCTGCATTTCTACATTCATGATGACTAAATAAATTAATTTAACTATATTTTTTCTTTTCTCTTACTTTTCTGTCATCCTGTTAATATATTCTGAGCATGTGACATTATAAAGATCCATTCATTTTTCAGTAATTCTTTGATTTTTTCACATCTTCTAGACTTTTTAAAAGTCTAGAGAACGTGAAATTATGACCTAGTTATGTATATGCCTGTATAATATTGGAAAATGCATTACCTGTCTTCCTCTCTCTTCCTCTCCCTGTCTCCCTCCCTCTCTCCTGTTATTCTTCTCCATCCTTTCACTTCAGATGGTATTTACAATTAGAACAATAAACCAGGATGATGGCATTAAGAATTTGTAAATATGTTAACATAGCATCAGTGTAGCCCTTTCTGCTTTAACTCATCAAGAAACTTGTGACTTGTAGATAAATGAAGCAATATAATCAGAAGGCTCCCTCCTATGAGGAAAGTGAGGGATGAGAGTGAGGGGGAGGCAGGGTTACTGATGCCCTGTCTCCTGATACTCCATTCTGCATTAAGAATGTGGAGATAAAGGACCTTAGGGCTCATTCTGTGTATTGATGATCCAGTGTCAGGGGATTAGAAGAAGGGCATGGCTAAGTATACAAGGCTTTAGGCATCTATTTCAGCAGCTAGGTCATTTTGTGTTGGCTTGAAACTAGTAAGATGAAAATGGACTTTTAGACATGATTAAAGAGGGTGATTACCACTGTAAGTGCACCAGCAACAAGCTCTGCTGCTTCTGCTTTTGACATCTGACATGCCTCTGGAATCTTACAGGCCAGAAAGTCACCTTGCCGGTTTGCAGAAGATGCAAGGAGAGGGATCCTTGCTTCCTAAACATGGCACACTGTGAAATCCAGAGCAGAGGCCACATCTGCTGTTCTCTTAGGCCTAGAGAGACTGAGCCATGCAAACTGACAGAGTGCTTCCTGTCAGAGAGTAATTTGTCCCTACAGGAGATAGAAGTACTATGCTTAATGGAAAAAAAAAATAGCCAGAAACCCATTCCCAATGGTTGCTCAGGGACAGTAAGGCCTTTGTGTTGTCCCAGATAAAGGGAAGAATCAGCTCATTAAATGAAAGCTGTGGGGAGAGGAAGGCCCAAAAGGCCCCTGATCCCCTGGAGAGGAAGCTAGGCTGCCCCTTGGGCAATGCAGGATTGTTAAGAGGGATAAATCCCAGCAGAGAGCTTGGCTACCCATGTCAGGTTCAGAACTTAGGCCAATATTTCTAAGGATTAAAAAAGGATCTTGAACCCCAACCCTGCCTCTCTCTTAATTTTGGGAGCTTTAACAATGAGCAATGGCACAATCAAAGCTACTGATGTTTTCTTTGACTCCCAAAGCTTTCCTTATGTTTCAGGATGGCATCACTATGTAATATTAGTCATAATAGACACACCAATAATCACAAATTATTTGGGTTTGTTTTGGAAGTTATTTTTAAATTATATATATGCATATATAAAATATATACATTATTTAATTATATGTAATTATATATAATTAAATTACATATATGTTTTATATATATACATACATATATGTGTATATATATATATATATACATATATATATATGAATGTTTTGCTTACATGTATGTCTGAGTCATGTGCAAGCCTGGTACCCATTGACATTGGTAAAAGACATTGGATCCCCTGGGAATGGAGTTACAAGCAGTCATGAGTTACCAAGTGGTTCTGGGAATCAAATACAAATTCTGTGGAAGAGCAACCAGTGCTCCTAACTAGTGAGCTGTCTCTAGCCCCAGGTTCTTATTTTATAAGAAAACCAATGAAGCAAAAGTTACTATGATACCAGCACCTAAGAGTACATTTTAAGTTGTACATAACCTTTAAATCATCTCTAACTGGAAATCAAGATTGTCCAAGCTATTGTAGCATAACTGTGAGTTTTGATATATAAAATGTGTGTGTATGTTATTTTATGTAAGCTTTAAAACATTTATAGTATCTATAAGGGGTAGAGAGATAGCTCAGTGGGTAAAATGCTTGATACAAATCATAAAGGGCTGAATTGGGATCCCCTACACATATGTAGATGCTTGTGGTCTTCCTATAATCTCAATATTTGGGAGATAGAGACCAGAGATTCCTGGAGCAATCTTTTTAAAGGATAAGTAAGTTCTGAGTTCATCAAGAGACCCTGTTGTAATATGTAAATTAATAACTGACAAAGACACCAAGCACAATCAATCTCTGGCCTCTACACTCATGTGCATACTGTGTGTGTGTATCAGCTCACATGTGTGAGCATGCATTTATGCCACACACATATAATATCCAAAAATCTTATAAAAATAACTACAAAGATATCCCTAAAGGGACTTTTAATCATGATCACTTAAGTCTACATAATAAATATATTGCTTTCAATAAAATTTAAATATCTGAAGACATGTGATACATTTTTACAACATGTTATTTGAGTTGTGATTTGGCTTATACATAAAATAAAAAATGATGTAAATGTTGTCCTCTAAGTAGTCAGAGTTGATTTCAGAGATTATGGATATTTCATGTGTTATTTAAAAGTAAAAAAATAGAGTAAAACGTGACTTGCTTTCTACATTAAAGAGAATAAGGAATAAAGAAGTTTGGAGTAACAATGACAACTGTAGGACTGTGTGGACAACCATCGGTTCAGTGGTGCAGCTTCCTCTGTTTCAGGTTTTGAAAAGGAGATTAAGGGAATTCTTAATACATTCAGCAATGGTGAATGCATTCAACTAATAGTGACCTTTTTACAATGCAGGGTTCTACTATGGATAATGTATAAAATTTTGACTAGTGTTCTAAAAACAAAACAAAACAACAACAACAAAATCTTCAGCTTGGCATCATAGCTCATACTTCTAATCATAATAGTTTGGAAGATGAGCCAAGAGGATCAACAAGAGTTCTATGCCAATCTGAACTATATAGTAAATTCTGGCCTACCCTGAGCTACAGACTGTGAATCTAAAGATTTTATAGAGGAAAGAAGGAAGAGACCGAAGAACAGAGAGAAGGAGGAAGTGAGGAAGAAAGAAAAGGAGGAGAAAGGAATAAAAGGAGGAAGAGAAGGAGAGAGGAGGAAAGGAGAGATTTTAGAATTTTAGAGTGAATATACAGAACAGATGTACATGTATATGCATATGTATAGTACATATATTACATATTTTGCATATACATATATGCATATATGCATATATAAATATGTACATGTTTATGCATATATATGTATGCATATTCAAGCCTCATGAAAAAGATGATACTTGGATGTGGATCTGAAAGATATATAGACAAATTAGATGTCTGAGAAAGGATAAAGTCCATTCTGGAGAATTTGGAAAGCAAATGCCAAATTCTGAATTTTGGGGTAATCTAAAGGTTTGAGGGAGCATGTACACAGTGATCCCAGAAGCCCATGTGTAACTTGGAATACAGTATGCAGACAACAAACTTTCATTAAGTAAGCCAATCATGATATTGTAGTGAATAATTAAGCTTGAGCATGGCTTGACCCACTTTCTTCCTTATAATTTGGAAAATAGCAATCTCCCAATTGCCCTGGGAGACCACTGACCAGATTCTCCCTTCAAATAACCTCTCTAGTAATGAGATGTGATAATTAAAACTACAGAGTGATGTTATTTTAAATTTACAGATTGGCAAACACAAGATGTTTATTGCAAAGTGCAGTAAATGTTTGACACGTGTGAGAATGTGTTGAAGAGCTTCTATCAGGTCAGTGATCTTTTGTGATTTGAACAATTATTCAAAACCTGGATGGACTTTTTCTCTTAGAAATTTATCTCATAAATTCCTTCCTGTGTAGGATATATAGGACCAATGATGTAAGCTTTAGTCTGTTACTTTAGTGATATCTTCATTCTGTTTTCTGGTGCATTGCATTGAATCATTTCTCATATAAGAGAACTCAAGATAACCCTATCATTTACAGCAAGGAAATGGTGAAAGTCTAAGAGGAAATTCAGGTTAGAAGTACTTGCCTACTAGCATGGTGTCCATCTCATGAAGTATAGTATTATCTAGTGGTTAGATGTTTGACAAAACAATAAGAAACCACTTTGAGACTCTCAGCTGAAAGTGATTCAGCATGACCTGGGGTTTGGAATAATTACCTGAGAGTTGGTAGACAAAGGTAGAAGGAGGTCATGCAGGTGGTAAGGAAATTAGTGGGAAACTTACTAAAACTGTCAAGATAAGAAATTAAAAACTTGAGCTATATCACTGTGAATTGAATGAAAGCATCAGATTGGAAGATGTTGGAATTCTTCTTTATTTGTACCTGATGGAAGAAAGGGTAGATGTAAAGTACAACTATATATAAATGCTCTAAACTTCTATTGGCAATTTTAGTATTAGAAGGAAATGTGGGGAATGTTGAATACAGTTGAATCAAGTTAGGATAGGAAGATGTGTGTGTGGATAAGATTTTTAGTCAGCCTTCTGCTCAGACATTTCTTGAGAAAGACATTTCTTGATAATTTATATGGTATTCTTAATACATACAACACACATGGCTTTAACATAGTAACCCAACTCACTCCCTTTACCAAAACTCAGGAAATTTTATCGATGATTTTATGAGAAAAAGGAGACTCGTTTATATTTTTCATATTCTCAATTATGATTTTAGTGCTATCCCCATAAGATAAAGACTTGATTGCTCAATATATCATCCATTTTCATATGCTTCTTCAAACAATTATTCTACTCCTTAATGCCTCTAAGCAGAGTATGTGCAGCAAAAAAGCAATGCTCTCCTCCTACCCAATTTACCCTCTGAACACTTAAATAAGTCTGTAACCTATAAACATGCACATTCAAAATGGAAAACCTCCCTGATTTAAGACACATCAACATAGCTCACAGAAAAGTAGAAAGAATTATCAGATTAGAGTCCAAGAGTGCAATGCACCCTGGGGTGCTCATGGAAAACTTGCCAGTTGACCAGCTGCTGGGCAATCTCCAGTGTTGCTTCGTGTTCATAAACAAGAAGAAAACCAAGGACCTGGAGCTCTGAACAAGGCTAGCCTTGTAGGCACGTGGACCAGATGTTCAGCTTTGCTTTCTTGCTTTCTGGTTAGAGAGAGATTCGCCCCCCAAAAAACAACAACAACAAACAACAACAAAAAAAAGATGCTTCCGAATACCATGCCCATCAATCTGTCACTGCATATCTCATCACATAAAATAATGTTAGCTAGTGCTCCTAGAATCCTATGCCCAATTCCCAAGCCCTACCTAGACATTTTATAAATACTCCTCAGGATTTTTGTCCCAGGATGCTCTGTAATGTGACTACTGTTTAGTTAGAGTTAGACAGTTATACTGAGGATATAAACTGCACGATGGGTAAAAGATGAAGGTTGAGTGATGGACTCTTGCCCAGTATATAGAAACTTGTATCACAGACATTGACAGAGCAGGGCACATACTGTTCCAAGAACTGTAATATTCTATATCTTTTTGCTGTGGTGGTGCAGTTCTAACAAATGGACCCATCAGCAAACCATTTGTCTCTTGGTTACTACACTTTGTTTCCTGTCTTGAGACTAAGCATTTCTTTTTTGAAATCCTAGTTGTCAACATTTATCCTTCAGTCATAGGAAGCAAACTTCTAAATATCTAAGGGTGACAATGGCATTCTCTGGCTTTACACCTTATGAAAGTTATTACAGGTTTTAAATAGGAGTCCTTCTCTATACCGGGATGATGTTGATCTGTCACAGCAGACCTTTCATATAACTGTGGGTTGTATGTCAGTTTTTCTGCATGTAGGACTCCAGAGAATTTATCCCTTAAATATATCATGTCTATTTGCCTTTTTGTTCATTTGCTTTGTATTTCTTTTGTATTTTGTTTTGAGATTGTAACTGATTCAGAGTAGTTCTTCCTTTTCTTCCTTCCTTCAAATACTCCCATATACCTCTCCCTTCAAACCTGTGACCTTTTTCTTCATTAATTGCAAGCATTTGTATGCACATATATTCCTATATATGTTACTTGTATGTATATTTTTAGGGATGATCATTTGCAACGGACAATCTTTGAATGTATTCCTCCTTGGGAGAGACCACCTCTTCCATACCCAGCTTTGCATCATTCCCAGTAGTTCTTTGTGTAAAGTTGAGTCCTAGTGGGATTTTTTTCCATGTAGTTTTTTATGTCCCTTTGTGTTCTCCTTGTTCAAGTCACTTTTGGGCTTTCATGCTGCTGAGACTTGACAGGCCTTCATTTCCAGTGTTGCTGGCAGACATGATCTGACAGCAAACATCTTGATCCTGCTTTTCTTACGATCTTTGCACCTCTCTTCCAAAATGTCCCTTAAGCCTTAGGTGCAGAAGTGTGTTGTAGATGTATCCCTTAAGACTGGGTTCTACAATGCTGTATTTTGATTGATTGTGGTTTACGGAACTGGCCTCTACCTATTGTAAAGAGAGGCTTCCCTGAAGAGGGGTAAAGACTACTTACTGATCAGTGGGAGTAAGAAAAATGTGTGTAGACTGTTATTAGGGACTGTGAGGGTTAGGTTGCTGATTTTTTCTCCAGTAACTATGATTTTCTTAGCACTAAGCTAACTTTTTAATACCAGACATTGTATACTTCTGCTTGAGGGTCTTAAGACCAGTTAGAAAGCTATCGGTTATCCCCAAGGTATATGACCTTATGTGTCCCCATGTTGTATCTGTATGGTTAAGGTACCATGTTGTTCATTTGCATGATTCACAGGCATTATTTCTGATCTCTTGGTCCTTTAAACTACAAGTCCATCATTGCTTTTTTCCTCATGTCAAGTAATCACCCACAGTTACAGCTTATACCCAAAGGACTACATTGACTCTAAAGAGCTTAGTACCTTCACCACCCTTACTTTCTATCAAGAGACATGGACCCTTTAATTAAAACATTTATTTAAAAATAAATATATCTTTAGCTATGTGTGTATTATTTAGTTTGTGCAATTTTACCTAGACCATAGCCCCTTCAGGCAAGAATTGCTGTCTAATTAATATGCTTCTATATTGTCAGTGCCTGAAAAATTCTCAACTTATCTGTTGTGTCTGTGAGAGTGATTCTTGCGATAGGTGGCCTGTGGGACATTAAGTCAGATGAGAGACACATCCAGAAAGTGGGATGCCATCTAGTAGGCTGGAGAAGTCCCAGTAAGTAAACTAGAAGGAGGGGGTCACCCACAAGAGCAGGTACACACTTATTCTGTTTCCAGGTTTCTTAGAACTGAGTACCTCCCCACTACTCCACCCTCATACCATGATGTTTTTGTCTTGCCATAGATCTAAAGGTAAAGGATCTCACAATCCATGTTCTGAAACTTAAGAGCCATTGAACAAAATAAATATATCTGCTTTTCACGTTGTAGGTGCATGTCACATTAACAAAAATCTGATTTATACATGTATTTTTCCAAATGAATGCTTTAACTATACCTTACAAACAGCTATTGTTCATATTGCATTGTAAAGATATAAGGAGTTAAGAAAACCCAAGCTTAGTCTTTTGCTTTCTCTAGACTGCACAGTAAAAAGAAATGCTTGGGATTATTTTTTCCAAAATTTGCATGTTATACTCAATTTAAGACAGATTCTTATTAGCTTAGACCCTACACTGAAACCATAGTAATTTATATTCCACTCCTTTGTTCGGAGTTTTGATCTGTGACAGTTTTAGACACAGGAAAATGAAATTAATAGAACAAAAGAGGCTTGGTAAGGAAATTTTAAAAAGAATCATCCATCCATACCAGGAAGGAGTTCACAGATACTATAAAAATATATTGTTCTCAGTGCTTCAGTGCTCATTGTTTAAAATAGTTAAAAAGCAAAAGTAAATTACAAATTTTCTAAATAAATCTTATAAAATTACCATATATATGATACTATCTTGTAATGTGATTGTTATTTCATCTAATGTATAACAAAAAGATATCCATGTGCATATAATTTTTATAGTAGAGAATAACTGAAAATAATATGCTATTTAGAATTTCACTTAAGTAGATTTGTTCTTTGCTCTACTCTTCCACTTGCCAGTTGTATGATCTTTAGCAAGTTTTGAAGGTCTGCATTGGCTTCCAGGTTAGTGGGCTGTAAACATTTCCCTCTGCCTCACAGTAGTGATCTTGAAGCTCAGATATATGATAATGTGAAAATACCCAGGCCAATATCTGGGGAAGCGTGTGTGCTTAATAAAAGCTAATTCAATTTAAATCTAAATCTTTTCCAGCTTTCCAAGCAGGTTTAATTGGTCCCTCTGCTACAAACTCCCTCTATCTCTCAGTAAATCCAATCATGTACTTGGCTTCAAGTGACTCCCTATAATCTTAATTGGATAGTTCAGCTCATGGTTTATGATAAAAAGGCTGGGATCTATGATCACATTATAGATCTATCAACCATTTCCAGAAGAACAATTAATGGCTAACAGTGGTTTTGATTAATAAAATTTCCACCATATTTGCTTTACTTTCTCTTACATCAGAGTTCCCTACTGAAAAGTACACTGGTGTTCAAGGTGTTCTGAGTTGTTCCATGACTTGGTTACTTTTCTGTTATCATGAAAAAAAAAAAACAGTATGACTAAGGAAACGTAACAGAATGCATTTAATTTGAGTCTTAGCATTCCAGAGAATAATAGAGCCCATGACCATCATAGTGGAGACCATGACAAGGAGGCAGGCAAACAGGCAGTCATAGAGTAGTAACTAAGAGCTCTCATATTTAGAGAAACAACAGTGAGGCATACTAAGGTGAGTAGGGACTGGGGAAGAGGCCAGAGGCAGCTTTCATGTGTTAAATGGGCATTTGTCCCTTGTTTGAGACATATTATAAATAAGTACTTTAAAGTGTACAGTGTCATTTAAGATTATACATTCTTACCAGAGACAATAAAGTGTCCATAGGCTGTGAGATATTTACATAGTATAATGATTTGTGGCCATCAATCAGGTCACAGCATAGAAGACATTTCAACATGAAATACTGTTTAAAATATTCATGGGAAGGAACTCAAGAAGAAAGAAGACCAAAAGGTGGACATTTCATTCCTTCTTAAAAGGGGGAACCAAA
>NW_022196894.1:39085602-39089530 GCF_008632895.1 Mastomys coucha | reverse complement strand
AAAGAAAATATCAAAAAAAAAAAAGAAGAATATGAAGTTGTACAAATGAAAAAAAAATATTCATGGGATATGGGAAGAGCAGGAAATAATATTTCAAAGGGTCTTGGACTAATATATTGTTTTTTAAGAGCAAAAAACCCACATTGCTTTGGAGGTAACTGCATTTTTCTCTTAAGATTCTGAGATATTTTGTCTTCTCATGAAGAGAAGAGCTATTAACAAAGGGAAGAGTCATTAAAGACCTATGATTCAGTTCATTGGAGCTAGTGTAACCTACACTTGAATCCTGAGTAAGCAGGCATCTACCAATGTAACAAGCTTATTGAATATCTCTATAAAATGAGAACAAATACACTAACATTGCAAAGTTAAGAGAGGCCTAGAAATATTAGTGTCACATGCATTACACATGATATGTACTTGATAAAATTTAACATTATTTTCATGATTATTGTGGCCAGGAAATAATATTGTGGAGAGGCAAAACCAAGTCTAATTCCTCTAGGTGGAATAGTCTTGAGCAATACAATATAGGTGAAAGAAGCTGGAAACTTAAGCCTTGCAACCTTGGTCTCTCCTCTTCTGCTTCATTGTTATTATAATTCTATAGCCATGGCTATAGAAATTATCTCATTATTCACAAATAATTATGTCTTACTTTTTCCCCTCTGGGTTTATAGCATTGCCACTGTACTAGCTATATACTCTTGGCATTGCTGGATATTACACAAGAAATGACATAAATAGTTTGTCCCTACCCCAGGTTTAGTAAAAATAATGTTATTTTAACCAGGGAAAAGTCTCAGTAGTCAATGAAGTGTCTCCTGTGAACACTCTCTAAGCAGTAGCCTGAGGACTGGAGTAACATGGAACTCCCAAGTATCATCCACAGAAAGATTTAAGGAAGGCAGGCATAACAGAGCAAAGAGCTAAATTGTATGCTTAAAAGGTTATTAGTTCTAGATTTGTAGTGGTTGGTAAGTAAGACAGGAGTTATAGGATCTGTGCTTTTCAAAGAGAATAATGGAGAGAGAGGAAGAAATTCATCAAAGTACTTAGTATTTTTTTTAATTTGTTTCATTTTCCCCAGACTTCCTCCAGTACACTTTGCATGGTTTTTGTGTTCAGGTAAGGAGATTTCTTCATTCAAAATTTATCCATTTTTATATGGAGATCATATGTCCTGGTGGGTGGGGTGCAGAAACAGGAAAGTAGGGAAAAGGAATTTTTTTAGTACATAATGAACAGAAGACATTTTACAATGATAACCAAATGCTATTGAAATGTTTTCTTTTATGACTCAGCTAAGGTTGAAAAGTATAAATTTGCTCTTGTGTTTCAGAATGCTTTACTCTAGCCATTTTCAAGTGTTAAAAACAAATGCTACTACAATTATCATGGATACTTTATTTATGTGTTTACTTCCTTGGGTTGGAAGTAATGGCAGCACTGGATAATTTGATTATAGAAAGAACACCTTTTTCTCCTTAAAGGGCAAAGATTGGGTTATGGATTTTCAGAGAAATATGGCAATAACCTTACATATCTATAGAGTCTTTCAACCTTTGGCTGTCAAATATATTTCTCTGGAAGTGCATTTATGTCTCCATGAATCCAAATGAAGACAGTAGTACATGCAGGCACACTTTCCTATAGAGGGGAGGAAGAAGAATCTCTTACCTAATTGAAAATGCTGGAGAAATCCATTTGGAACCCTAATAGAATTTCCTGGTTTGGATTTGTGCCAAGAGACTGGCTAGATGCAGCCATTTTCCCTTACCATAACTCTTAGATAAAGGACTACTGGGAGAGGCAAGGCTGGTAGTACTGTGCATCATCCTTGAAAGCCCATCAGTATGCCTTTAAAACAGAGGTCCATTTAAAAATTCAGTTTCTACTCTAGTGAAACAGATTCAAAGAAGAGATTTTCTTCCATGCTACTTTATCAGGTTGCAGACACCATCTATAGGTCAACTCAATAAGAAAAGTCAGTTTATTCAGATACACTAACTGGAGAGTAGTGAACCCTACAGGAAGAAAATGTTGCTTTGTGTCCAGTGACCATGGCTGGCTCTGTGAAGTACAGAACCATTAGAGCTGCTTTCTTAAGGACTGGTTTAAAGTGGCTTTAGTCCTGGTGAGTCCTGATGAGCCAAGTATTGGCTGCTTGTTGTAAACTGTAATAGAGCATAGGAGAAGAATAAAAACAGTGGCCATTCTCTCTTTAACTCTTGTTGTATCTCTGCATGTCTGTAACTCTGTCACACTCTCTCTGGCCTTTGACTCTCTGTCTCTGTCCCCTATCCCTCTGTCTCTGCCTCTGTCTCTATCTGTCTCTCTCTCTCTGTCCTTCTCCCCTCCTCTCCCCTTCTCTCTCTGTGAGTGTGTGTGTTCTCTCTTTCTCTTTCTCAGTGCAAACATTCTCACTGGCCTAAAAACTTTAGACTTCCTAAAAGATAGTCTTTTTTCTTTTCCAAGTTCAATGACAATAGAATGACAGACACATATAGATTATAGGTAAAAAAAAATGTCAATCCTACATACTTATATTTCTCATTGATGTGACATAATACCTATAAAAGCATCTTAAAGAAGCAGGAGAGGGTTTATTTTTTATTTATTTATTTATTTATTGTCTCATTGATTAAGGATATAACCCATTATAGCTAAGGAAGGCATGGTAGCAGGTCATGTAATGGTCATAGTCAGGAAGCACAGAAACATGCATACTGGCATTTCATGTATTGTTTCCTCTCTGCACAGTAAAGGAAGGTTATACTTCTTGGAAAATGCCCTCACAGACATCCCATGAGATTTACATCCTAGGTGCTTCTAAATCCCATCAAACATATGATCCAAATGATCTCAGCACACACCTCAACTATTTTTCCACTAAACCTTGGTTAAGTCCTACATTCACAACTTACCAGTATGGTACCATGGTTAATCATTTTATCTAACAGTTGTTTTTCTTTTTTTAAACTGATTGTTATGAACCTGTGTACCTCCTCCTGAAAGTATGAGGAACAAATTAATTGATGCATGCAACATATTTAACACAAACCTAGTATAGAATATGTTTCAATAACATAATTTATCATATTTTCAATAATGTTTATGTATAAATTTTTATTAAAACATGAATTTAAGTTTCTCATATTCCTACAATACTGCTTTGCATATAATTCTAATGAATTGTATGTAACTCCCGGAGGTACGTAGAGCACATTTAATAATGTAACAGTCATTTGAAATGTACTACGAATATTTTTCTTAAGAAATCAAGGACAAATGAAAGATTTGAATTTTGTGAGATCAATGACTTATCTTAAACACAAAGGTCTCAGTTGTTTGTTCTCTGCCACAGTTCTTTCAAGTACAAACTTCTTTGTCCAAATGAGTATATTCTCATTTCTCACATAACTATACTTACAGTTCTCAAAATACATGCAGCTCATTTACACTGGGCTGTGGTTGGTTGTTTACTAGGTTGTTATGGAGATCCTGCCGTGTCTCTTTCCAGTCCATTTCTCTTCATCCCCACTCTTTTCTGGACCTATGGTAGCTTTGGTTCTGATCAAAAGAATATTTCATTACAGGATGACATCTGTATCTCTTCACTAAATAACTCCATTAGACGTAGATGTAAGATGACTCACTTTCATCTAAACAAGATCCTGTAGATGGAATCTTAACTGCCATGTAACCAAGAAGCAAATAGCAGAAAGAGGTAGCTATTGCCTGTTATAAGACAGGGAGAATTGGCAGGGAGGTGGGGAGGATCTAGGAAGAGATGAAGGAGGGGGAATGTGATCAAAATGTATCATATAGAAAAATATTTTCAACAAAAAAAATATGCTAAGCAGCACAGCTTTTGACATTACCTCATATTGAAAACTTATCCATAGCCGGGCGGTAGTGGTGCACG
>NW_022196894.1:39073438-39085592 GCF_008632895.1 Mastomys coucha | reverse complement strand
AAAAAAACAACAAAAAAAACACAAAAAACAACAACAAAAAAAACCAAAACAAAACAAAACAAAAAAACAAACAAAAAAACCCAAAAAAACAAAAAACAAAAAACAAAAAGAAAACTTATTCAGATCTACTCTGAACACAACTGAACTGACTTTTCACAAAATATCTAAGAACTTGAAAAGCTGTGTTTCTATAACTTTCCAAACCAAAAATTGTCCTATTTAGTGTTCTTCAACAGTATAGAGCACCTTAGTCACCTCAAACTATCTTCAGTGTACCTATCAATGCTCCAATACTTCCATGAATTGTGTATCTTACTGCTCAGAATAATTTATTTTCCTATATCTATCTTGTGAGTTAACTCCCTAATAACCCATTCATGCATTTGTATCTCTGGAGAAACGTCAGCACTTATAGACATTCATAGTTAAGACCTCTGTTCTACATCGAAAGCTTCACATGAGCTCTATCTTACATAGACTTCATTGTTTTATTGCTTATAAGGCTCAAAGAAGGCTGAGGAGGATTGAGGATATAATAATTTTATATATGCTCAACATAGGTTTTTGGCATGTATGAAAAACATCAAAGATGAATTGGCACAAATAATTATTCTGACATTTTAATATTCTCTTCCCTGTCCAGGTTATTTTGATGTTGCTTTCCCCAGCGATCATCCTCGTTTCGCATACACTTTACTTGACACAACTTAAAAAGCAAGCCAAAGTGTTTCCATAAGAACCAGGCTTTCTGCTTCAGTATTTTCCAAGTGAGAAAGCTAAAGGGATGAGTTAATTATATGGACCCCAAGTATTTAAACGGATCAGGAGCATCCTTCTTCCCACCACCATGATCAACCACGCAGTCAGTTTAGCACCATTTACCTTATTGTTAAATGGACATAGCTCCACATCATGTTTAGTACAGGTGACCTGTACTAAATAGTGCAACTAAAGACACATAGTAAAGTGAAGGAAAAAAAAAAGATTTATGTGGTCACAGTAGTGGCAGGAACAAAGAGCTCTAGAGATCCCTTACGTCCGTCTTCTAACTTTGTGATCCTGACATGATATTTAGGTTTAAACTCAGGTCTAACTTTATGGATACCTAAGCATTTTTTATCAGTGATATCTGTTTCAGTTTGAATGACAAATGTCCCTTGGTCTTTCAGGCATTTGTACACTTGGTATCCAGCTTTGAGAGCAAAAAGCCTTGTCCTAATTTTTTTTCTTTCTATTCTATGCTCGTGATTGAAGGTGTGAGCTCCCAGCCTCTGTCCTAGGAGCCTTGCATGCCACCTGCTGACTCTACTCTACCATTATGGATTCTAATGCTCTAGAACATTAAGCCCAAGTGTATTTTTTTTATTATTCTTTCTGTAAGTTTCCTTGTTATGGTGTCTCTTTGCAGCAACAGAAACATAACTAACATAGTGTCCATCACTACCTGGCTTCAGTATCTGCTCTGAAGAGGTCTGACAAGATGCTTTATCAATGTGAAATATCTTTTCACAAAACAAGCTTCATGTCCACGTGAAATCAAGTTGTAACCTATGCCTTCTCCCAGAATTAGATTCCTGGGGAAATTAAATTCTTTGGAATAACCTGATACAGATTTCTCTTTAGAATTTTGTCACTCCTGTCAGGAAAATTAGCACTGATATATACACAGATTGCTTTCCCTGCCTTCAGTAAATGTGAAGAGTGCTGAACCCAAGGCCTCTACTAACTGGTGACATGTACAATATTTCAAAAACAGAAGGTAAAATATTTGATAGAGTAATGGGAAAGCTTGAAAACTGGAGGAACTTGGCTGAAATAATCTAAACTCAATAAGTAATCTGTCTGTCTCTCTGTCTCTCAGATAGGCACCGAGCTATAGTGGAGGATATAATGGTAGACAGCAAACACTTTTTGACTGCCAAACACCAGTTGCTTCAATTCCCTTTGTTCACATTGTGGCAGTAAACACATGGGAGGAGCCTTCAATACTTGGCTTCCTTTTATAGTTCCAGTCTCAGCAACCCCAGTTAGTCACTACACTAATACAGGATGGAAAGCAGTGTTCATCCAAAAAGCAATTCATGGCAAGCGATGTTTCCCCCTCATTCTTGACCTTTCTTAGTTTTGACACTTCTAGCAGAATAGCAAACAATGGTGTCTGTTTTGGAATGCTTTTTATTTTTGATGCCGGGGTAAAAGGTGGAGGCAAATGAGCACAGATCATGGAAAGAGGGCACACTGCTTTCTTTGCAATCTTGAACCTCTAGAGCTTTTCAATCAGTGCAAGAGGCATTGTGATAGCATGTTGTGCATGCACCATAGGAATTGACCAGATGTGGGCTATGCAGAAGAGAAATGCTAAGGACAGTATGCTTCTAAAGTGTTGTGAGTGGCATATTCATCACACAGAGAAACACATGGATGAGTATACACGTGGAAAATACAGAGCCAAATATGCAGCCAAAGAATGTGTGACTTCATGATTTCTTGCCTTCCTACCATATAATCTTGAGAAAGTCAGTTAACTTCTCTAATGGCAAACATTTCCTAGCCTATAAAATGAAGACTTTTACAACATTTTTTTTCTAAAGATGGCAATTGTGAGAATAACTAAGGATATGCATATTAATAGCATTTTAAAAGTTAAAGAAATAAAATATAAAGATGTCTGTATGTGTGTATGTGTATGATATCTTTTAGTACAATACCTTCATGTTTCATAGAATTTAAAATGTTAGAGTTATAGGAAACCTTGGAGATCAGCTTGTCAGCCACATATACTCAACTGCATGTTATTTCCTCTATCATGGCTAAACAATGAGACAAGACTTTTAAGTCTCTCTGCCATTGGTGGGCAATTATTTCTCTTAAGAAACAGTGTAAATAAATAAAATATCCAATAAAATAAAATAAAAGAAACAGCGTGCCTGTAGTAGATAGCTTTGAGAATAGAATAGCAAAGTAGGTTAGTGTTTTCTCATTTATCTACTTCATAAATTATTTCTTTTATTGAGGGATACTACCAATACTAAACCTAAGTTTACTATGTAACAGAAAAACCTCTAAGTCTTTTATAAGTAGGTTCTAATTCTGGTCCTTGGAACAATGCTGATAGAATCATTTAAACATTTTCACCCATGAAGATGCTCAGGCTTGTGGTTCACAATCACTCACAAAAGACAGTACATGACTGAGTGTTATGCAATGATTGAGTGACATGTTTAGATTGCGACAAGTTCAGAAAATGCAAGAATTCTGTCATTCTCATGAGATATTAGAAGGAAACTTTGATTTCTTTCTTCTTGACTTTCTTTTAGCATACTGATTCTGAGAAAATGTACCAGGGTTTCTAATCCTCCTTCAGCAGACTGAGAAAAATGGTACATTTTAAGAGCCACAGATGGATGCCTGAAAAAATGAATGAGCTAATATTTGTAAAGAACACTTTGAATATGCTGAATAGAGCAATATCCTGAGAAATCAAGAATTCCACAACCTATGTGGGAAGGCACAGCTCAATAATAAGAATAAAGCCTTGTTTTAAGTTTGATTTTAATAATAGCATTGAATTAGGTTATCAAAGAACACAGCAGCCATGGGAACAAAATCAAACCAATTAGTTAATACAGATCATTGGGAAAGTGAAATAATAGAACCACAGGATGCTCTGTGATTTGTGTTCTTCACCGGCTCTGCTGATGCCTAGACCATAGGAGGTTTAATTTTTTTTTCAGTACCTTGAGTTGTTTTACCAACTAGAGAGTTGAGAGCACACATGTGATCACATATGTGTGGCCTGACTTTTAACTAGGAGTCTAGACCAAATACTTCCATCTCCTCCATTTCCTGTTTACCTATGATGCCCCAAGGTTAGTCTACTGCAAAAATGTGTCAGTAAGCTACCATGTGTCCATAACCTGGAAATGACCTATAGTCAAGAACAATGCTTTCAGGTCACATCCA
Organism: Mastomys coucha; assembly: GCF_008632895.1. NCBI lineage: Eukaryota > Metazoa > Chordata > Mammalia > Rodentia > Muridae > Mastomys > Mastomys coucha. The sequence goes on along the minus strand of NW_022196894.1, from coordinate 39,081,629 downwards.
TGTGAGAGGAAGCCATCTTGTAGCTTTTAACATCCACCAGGTAGAAGAGAGTCTGTGTGCTATCTATTTCCTTTTCATCTGCTACAGACTTAAAATTCAAAACACTTGTCTGACCAACAGCAAACTAAGTTAGGAATTGGTCCCATGTGTGGCTCACTATGGTTCTAGCTATTTTGCCAAATTGAATATAGATAATTCATTCCAAAGCTACATAGCTCTGTTTTGGTAAATCTTAAAACTATCCAATGGAATAACTCAGAATTATGTAATTAAATAAGATGCCACATCAGACACTAATCATGTTTGCCACCCCATCCTCTCTCAACACTCTCTGATTATCAGTCCACTCCCCTTCCTGACCCAAGCTCCTTTCATCATCATCTGTTATTCTTTTGTTCTTCATTTGCTTTGTGATTGACTGAAGTAATCCAGGTTTGCTGCATAAGATTTGTCTTGAAACTACCGAACGGAGCATGAGTAACTCACCAGTGGCACCAGGTGCTATTGAAGAGAGTTACTCTCCTTACTCCAAAGGCTGCAACTGCCACATGATCCCCATTGACTCTTGGTAAGTTCGTCTTGGATAGATACCATCTTATTTTCCAGATCTCTAATCTCCATATTTTTTGATAAGAAAATATCCTGAATATTAATAGCTTGCTGGGGAACAAAGTACTCTAGAGGGAAGAAAATGTTATAGTTTTTAAACACTAAGAACTAATATCTTTTTATACTAGAGTCAAGCAATTTATTCAGCCTCTGTTGTGAACCCAACAAATTTCCAGAAACAAACATGAAACTATGAAAATATTGTTGAAAGTAGACTAGGAAATAACAATCCTCCTCAATTTGTTCCATTTCATTCATCAAAGTAAAAGTGAATATGAAAATGTTAATATTCACCAATTTGGCCTGATGGTAGAAACTGGGTACATAAATATAGTAAAAGCTCATATATAAACAGTGCTCTAAAATTGGGTTCAGGTGGAGACCAGATTAGATTAGAATAAGATTTTGTACATGCTGTTTCATTTCTGATGATCCTAATTTCTCTCTCCAAGCAGGCATAATTCTCAGGATGTTGAGGCTAATGAAATAGCTGTTTACCAGTTTTCTCAACACTCACATGTGGTTGTTATTATCATTCCAATGCTTCATTTACACTGATCTTTCACAAAATCTAACCACTGGGATTAAGTATCTCGGACCTATTTTTTAAATTTATATTTGATTTTTAAATATTATTTTTTAAAATTAAAATAGAATTTTATAATTTTTCTTCTTCCCCTCTTCCCTAAAACTGCTGCCATGCACCCCTTCCATCTTTGCTTTTCTAGCTCAAATGTACAATCCCTACTTCTTTAATTGTTTTATGTGTATACACACACACATACACATACATACACATATACCTATTCATACATATATTTACATTTTTTAATCTGCATAAAGTGACTTGTATGTATTATGGTTTCAGAGTTTACACTTGGTATCTTTGCACCAGACTGAGACTGTTACAGAGAACCATAGCCGATCAAAATGAAGAGAACAAGAGACCACATGGTGGTTTCCAGCCCCAGCTGATACATCTACAACACATCTCTTGCAACTAAGGCTCAGAGATCATAGCAGATAAGAGGAGGAAGGATTGTAAGATCCAGAGGAATAGAAAATACGCAGTAAGATTTTTGTCTCCTTAGAAGTGCCAAAGAAGCTACCTATACCCACAAAGTCTCATGAATCTACATTTTCAATACACAATTCTGATGAGACAGATCACCTTCCATTGAGACCATGGACAATAAGACCATTGGTTCAACATACCTTTAACTTCTCATTTTATATATTTCTAAAATTTATTTGTTGTACTATGTATAAAATTTTCTCATGCAAGAATAAGACATGATTTAGCAAAGTTTGGGACAAATCAAAACAGAATGAGTAATAGAACCAAAATATTTTTTCCTTGAAATGTCAAGAACAGAACTCCATGATTTGTTCATCACTTTTCTGTTTGGACAATTTTATCACCTGCTGAATGGAGAGTATGGAGAGAGGGTATTCCTAGGATTTTGGCAACCATGGTTTTTAATTTCCTTAGTGTTAAATTTTTACTTAAATGAAAAGGATACAAACAAGGTCAGTTTCCAAGGGAAGTGATAGTCATAGAAAATGTCACTTACTAATCTCATTTCATTTTATTTTATGAAGGAAGCCAATTATTTGTGGTCAGAAGTCATAGTCTATTTAAACTTTCCACCTCCCCTGCCAGAGACTAGAACAAATTTTTCATATGTCAACTTGAGCTTTTAAAAGGCATTCATATTAACATGTTCCTTTAACTAAGTACTTCACCTGCTTTGGTAATGCATGCTTAATTTTCATGTCACCAAACTGAACCTTGAAACTACATCTGTTCCCTATACACACAAAGGCTGCTTGTTGGCAAATATTAAAAGCTGCCTGTGGACAACCAGATGCTGGCAGCTGCAGGCTACAGAGTTATCATATGGAATCAAAGACAGAGGGCAGAGGCACCAGACTAACTTTATGTGCTGCAGACACCTTGCTGACAGTCCAGAAGACAATGGATGCATCAGAGCCTCATTATGATCACATTTACCTGTGCTGTGACAGATCAGAACATGCTCAGATTGTTCTGAGGAACACTCTGATGGCTAGAACATTCTGTTCTTGAGAACCTGTGGTAAAAGCATGCCTTTCTCCATAACTCAACATAATTCTAATTTTGCATATCCTCTAGAGGAGCAGGTACCTTCCAGTTATTCTCTGATAACTGGCCTCTCAACAAAAGCCCACATCAAATCTCAAAATTACTTCCAATGTAATCACTGTTAAATATGAAAAGAACCTGAAATTGGTAAAAAACTATCCAGCAATCCTACAAAGTCATAATTATTCATCAAATTTTACACTTAGTTCCCCCAAAGTTAAGATCTGCTTGAAATATTAAAGTTGACAAAAGTACTCTGATAGGGTTTGGGTTGAAATATATATATATATATATATATATATATATATATATATATATATTTTTTTTTTTTTTTTTTTTTTGAGACAGTGTTTCTCTGGATAGCCCTGGCTGTCCTGGAACTCACTCTGTAGACCAAGCTGGCCTCGAACACAGAAATCCGCCTGCCTCTGCCTCCCAAGTGCTGGGATTAATGGTGTGCACCACCACCGCCTGGCGAAATTTTTATTTTTATTGGCTGCATGTTTGGAATGGATGGATAATTTGTTGTGTGAGACGACAAAACAACACCCTCTTGGGACAAAACTTTTTGCTACTATTTAAAGACAATCTTCTACTAAAAGAGAGCAGAAGGTTCAAAGAACCCCTTTATCTATTATATGAAGAAAGGCTACTTTTGAAGTTATCAGCTTGAAGCCTATATTAATTAAGCCAAACAAAGTAATGGTGATATTAACTTCCTAACTACAACTTTTAATTAGATAATGGATGTTTTTAGGAAAATTAAACAATTTTGTGCAAGCAATTCTTAGAAGAAAGTAGCCCTGAATTTGGCTTCTAAGATAAAGTGTACATTGCTAAGATTAATGGATATGGTAGTCCCAACTTTATCTTTCTAATCTTTCTAAATATAGTTTGTACTTTAATTTAATTTGAAAGTAAGTTTGTGTGACTTGTTTCTTAGTTTAGAATTTTATCTCTCTAGTGCTGTTTAAAAGGTTATCTCTAAGATATAAGGTCACATACATCTTTTCAATATGGAGCATAAGTCTTTAGAACACATTCACCAAGTAACCAAGTATATCTTCATAATATGAGATGTTCAAAAAGATATAGTGTTATAGGTAAGAGGAATGTTAGGTAAATTCAGATTGAAATTTTTCCTTGGTAAAAACAATAATCCCTAACATTAGCTGTATAATATTAAATTGATTCGTTGGCATTGGTTAGTGATATCTTTCATTGCAGGTGAATTATGAGTGCTGGAAACACTATATCAAAAATGTAGAAGAAACTGACATTTCAATTAATTAACTTATGCCACAAACCACATAGTAGAATATACATGTCCCCAACCATTTATTTATACCTATAGTCCTATAAACAAATGATATCCTGTACAATAAATCATGTAAAGAGCTTTCAGAAGAAAATATACATATATATGGCAATAGTGGCTAATTTTATTTTCTCCTTTGTTGTTCAATGTGTTGGTTCCATAATCTACCACCTAAAGAGCACCATACTTTAGTAGAAATTTGAAATTCTCTCTTTTATTCAATGGGTGTCTTTTATTCTGTTAGGTAGCAATTTCTTTTCCATTTGGCTTCCTCTTTCTCTTCATAGGGATGTTGATGTCCAGCTGTTATGAACTTTTCAGTATGTTTTTTCTAGACCTTGGTTCTAGGGATTTCTTATTATTTGCCTAAGCTGACCATATTTAGGGGCTCTTTTAACCATACTGATATCTTCATAGTTCTTTGCGATTTTGCTATGTACCTCTACTCACTTTCTTTTTCCTCCCTGAAGGTTATACTCCCTCACATTATGCCAATTCTAAAATTCTTATTTAGCTTTCCCATTCCAACCCATGCCAACCTATGTAAGGCAGTGCATGTGTAATCTCTGCATTTAATTAGATAAATTCTAATTCAAGGGGAGCATAGAATACACATGGAAACTCTTTCTATTAATAGATCAAAACAACACCAACACACACACACACACACACACACACACACACACATGATGCTGAAGTCCTTCTCACAGACATATTTGCTCTCACCCTTTCTTATACCAGTGCCCTTATTGCACTCAGTATCCTAACTTCAAAGTGTCCTTGAATTAAAGCCCATAAAAATTATTTGAAATCATTTAATTTTAAATTAATTGTTCAAATTGTGTGGACAGTTCTTCAGAATTGCTTTTGTCATGGTGAATACCTGAAAAAGCATTACTGCATGTGCCTGTAGAGCTGTAAAGTATGATTAGAAGCATCAGAGGTGCTGCTGTGTACCCAGTGATTGACAGATGTAGGAAAGCTGAGATAGATATGCTTTCACTGACAAATGATTTAACCTCTCCTCAATGTGCAGAATCTGTAGACTAGGTTTAATATATAAGATCCTAAGTCTTATTCAACATTGGTACACTTTGTATTTAAAAATCATGCCAGATGTTTCATTCAAGGGATTGTAATCCTGGGAAATGCTACAATGATGTTGGAAGAACTGAACAAGTCTGGATCTAATGGAGTTAACATGGGACTATAAAACCACAGTCTAAAAGAGGAGATGTAAGCATAGCTTGGAAGAGGAACCGAAATCATAGCAGAGCTTGTGATTCAACGCCATGATCATAGGTGAAGCAGGCTGAAGTGAGAAGAAACACTGACTCATTTATTATTACGGCCAGTCTACCTCCAGTGATTTCTTTTGGTTTGAACTTACAGGAAATCAAGTGGCTATAGAATATGAAGAGCTTGCTTGTGCAACCTGTCACCTGTAATGTGTAACAAAACTTAGATAGTGGAGGTGGAGGAATGTACTGAAGACTATAGTTGCAAGTAAATTCTATCACCCTATATGACAAAAGCTATTAAATGCACACATATCTAGAATACATATTTTTTTAAGATATTCTACAACCTTCTGAGGGTTGAGGTACTTTGCAATATGCAGAGCTTCGGTGAATAACATTATTATACATAGGCACTCCCAAATGTACATGCATAATTCTTTATACCACAGAAGGTTTTTAATGGCTACTTTATTGAACAGATAGATCTCAAGTCTAAAGATCCTGACCAATCTATTTCTGTACATTCTTGACTAAGAACTCAAAATGTGTTCTGTGTTTATTTTCTGTGGCTATCTCATCTACACCAACACTAGCATGCATCAGTGAACAATAAACATTGTACTTGTTTTCACGCAGTATTTTATTATATTTCTCACATTTACTGTTAAATATATCTTCAAGAATTCAATTTGAAAATGCTTCAAGAACATTCGTTTGAACTCCAAAGTATAAAAGAAGGTAATTAAACTTCATTAAAGGGAAAGTATTCTGTGTCCTCTAGTATGGCTCATTATTTGATTTGTATGCCATAAATTGTGAATGGAAGTGGATGTATCATTTTGTATATGTCATATGTTTTCTTATGCAATCCAAAGATTAAACATTTTGCCACTTAGTAAAACATCAGTTCTAATAAAATTATTTATTTAATATGTGACCCTAGTTGAATTCTATTTTTTAAAATATGTTCCTGATATTATGTACTAGACTATAGAATAATATGGAAAACTTTCCAGTTAGAAGTTTTGTTTCTTCTTGTTTAGTTTACGGAAAAAACAAACAAACAAAAAAAAAAAACACAAGCCACTGTACTTTCTCATAGAATCATGGGCTATTCAACTTTCCTTATCATTTAAATATCCACTACAGCTCATCAAAGAATACTGTGAAGATTTGGGTCATTGAGCTGCAATACTTGACAATAAAATAGCATTTGAAACAAATGAAAACAGCAATACCTATTATCACCAAATAGACACTTAGGTTATCATTGCAGAATGAAATGCTAAAGGAACTGAGAAAGACTGTTTGTTAGCCACAGCAATACAAGTGTAAATTGGAGGAAACGAAAGTGGGTAGAAGATGATAAGTTTGATTCCTTTAGTAAAATTATTTACAGAAAAATAGATATAGCACAATAGCTAAGAATAAATAAAAGTGATTAGAGAAATGCACTTTACATTAGGTAATCTCAAAATTTGCTGGGGTTCTCAATAAAAAAGTGCCATACAAGCATAAGAACTGGAGAACAAGAGCCAACACCCATGTAAAAATGTGACTCTATAGCATATGTTTGCAATCTCAGGGGAAGGGAGGCAGAGACATGGGAATTTCTGAGACTCATTGATTGGCCAGTTTGGCTCAATTGATGAACTTCAGGCTCTATGAGAGACTGTCTCAAACAACAAGAGAGATAGCATAGAGAAAGACATTGACATTGACTTGTAATTTCCAAAGAATACACAGATGTGCATACACATGTAAGCCCCAAACAAGCACACACACAAACACAAACACACACACACACACATACACACACACACACACACCTACAATTCCCCCTTTTTTTACAACAGTGAGTCTTAGTATATACTAAAGTGTACCTATATAGTGACTTTTAAAACAGTGACATGAAAGTCATTTTTAACTTTTTCTAAGAAATTACTCTGATCATTAAATTGTATTTAATACTTTACAATAACCTGCTAGCATATCAAGCAAATGCAGTTTTTCCTATCCATTAGCATTAAAATACAGAAGTAGCAGGGACCAAGTTATGTCTAGAGTTTAGGTTTCTTGGTCTCCCTGAGTTTTGAAAGTGAGAAAATTGTTTAACAATTTCAGCTTCCAAATCCTGAATCCTTTGATCCCAAAGAGAGTTATGGATTTGTGGTACTTTTGGAGTACATGGATTTGCTACTATTCAATTTTTATTTTCTAATTCTATGATTGAGGATGAAGGGCTTCAGCCAAAGCAAGTATCACTGCATCAGAATCTGGAGCCTCGCCCCCATTAACAGGCTTAAGATAATAGTCTTCTGCCCATAAGACTTCTCTTAATCCATCAGCATTTGGTTGTGTTGAGTCTGTTCTCTTGGATGGCTCTCTCTAATTCTCACTCAGTGAGTTCCGACATAATTTCTTTGTTAAAACAATACTCAAGAAATGTCCCATCAATTTTTCTCTTCCTCATGTTGGCAAATTTGTGGAGATTAGGGATGTTCCCTGGACCAAATTCTTCATGACCAGGGAGCTATAAGACTTTCATTGAGGGAAGGGTGTAACTATGTCCTTATATGTTGTTCACTGGAAGACACCTGTTACAGCACAGAAACCTGGGTATCACTTTGATCTGGACTCTACTAGTCATGACTGCTTGGATACAATGTGTCAATATGTTCATAGGCTAAAGCGCTTTGAGGAAGATATTGTCCAGTTTATGATGGACAATATCTTCTTGTTCCATAGATCTGACACTTTCTTCTTTCCTTCACAGTCACGGGATTTGGATTCAGTATGCATACATACAAGCAAGCAAGATAATCGTATACTTCCTGTATTCCAGACTTCTGCACTAATAACCACTTATCAGAGAGTGCATACCGTATTTGTTCTTTT
>NW_022196894.1:39065151-39072378 GCF_008632895.1 Mastomys coucha | reverse complement strand
AAAAAAAAAAAAAAAAAAAAAAAGATAATCGTATACAACCCATACAGTCCATTGTCAAATCACTGAGGAAGAGACCAGGGATTTTTCAATAAATTTAAGATCAATATCAGTAGGTGGTGGCTAAACCTCTGGTTTAACAGTGGAGTACAGTGCATTGGATCTGGGAGAAATCTGTTGTAACAGATTTAATTGTTGTACTCTTACTATGTAAAAACCTGAACCCCTGAAGCCATTTTCATAGTAAGACATTTGATATCAAAGTGTAATTTTGAGGTTTCCTGGGCCTCAAAGTACTATACCTATGCTTTCTGCGAGTGTAGCACCTTGATTGAAGGATATGACTCTGGAGAACTGCCTGTATTCTATCATATAGCTGAGGAAATCTAGCAATCGAGCAGGCAATAATGGAAGATGTCCCACCGCCACAAGGACTTGCAAGAATACCTGTTGCATAGTTGATCATGATGTAGCATGCCTCAATCAGAGTGCATGATTCAGCGGTGGAGTGGGTATCACAAGGTCTAACAAATCATTCATGTCTAGTGCTATCATGTTGCTCAGTTTTTGTCCTTATCTTCTAAAAATAAGATTTTATTCAAGACTAAGGAGACAATACAGATGTTAAGAACCTGTACTATTCTTTTAAAGACATGAGTTCAATTTCTAGAACTGACAGAGTGACTCACAGCCACCTGTAATTCCAGTTCCAGAGGATCTGATGCCCTCTTCTTGCCTCCACAGGCACCAGGCATGCATATAATATCCACATATACATACATGTAGGCAAGACATCTATACATGTAAAGTAAGAAATAATAATTTTTAAAGGTGTGTGTGTGTGTGTGTGTGTGTGTGTGTGTGTGCATATGGAAGCCAGAAGAAGGCAACAGAGTCCTTGGAGCTAGAATTCCATGCATATGTAGGATACCTGGCTTGTTATGTGGGCACTAGAGTCTGAGTTGCAGTCTTCAAAATTAGGCAGCAAGCACTCTTAACTACTAGGCCATCTCTCTAGGACTCGATTTTTGACTATTCACCAAGAAGAGTAATGTGCAAGATATTATGTATTTTTAAGCCCTACTGGAAGGTGCATAGTAAAATTTGAGGGGAGAGGACTTAGTCAGTTGTGACTTGGTAGAATAATAAATCAAGACTAGAAAAAAGTTTCCAGGCAAAGAAACAATATTTACTTGAGGCAAATATTAAATTAAGAACTTTATTAGCCAGTAAAATATTTCATCAAGTTAAGGCACTTGCCGCCAAGCCCAATAACCCAAATTACATATCAAATACAAAATGCCTAAGTAAAGAACCAACTGACGTACATTGTTCCCATAACTTTCAAATTTACACCCACACATGCCTGTCTCCAATCTCTTTAGGGACTCAGAATTTATATTTCTTTGGGTTTTTGTTTGTTTGTTTGTTTTGGTATACTGTTTTGGAATCTAACATGTGTATGTAAAGTAATAGACACAAATATAAAATATAATCTGATATTTTTAATACATATGGTCTTAAGATTTTGAAAAATCTACCACATGCTTTTTTCTAGTGTAACAGCACATCATTTGTAAGCATTTAACACTTCATATTTAACAGTGAGTTTCCTACACATAATCAAGAAGCTATTCGCAATGGATACCTTCTGGGAAAGAGAAAATCATTTTTTTCCAAGGGAGTACCCCTGGGCATAACAACCACATCCCAGAGTTGGTTTCATGCTCAGGAGTAGTTGATGAACACAGATCAGACTGTATTTTGAATGTTGGGAGGAACACTTTTGTTTGGTTTTGTTGTGGCATTTATTTATTTATTTATTTATTTATTTAGAGTAAAGGACATGAAGTTGGTGGGTAAGTGTTGGAAAGGATTGGGAAGGAATTAGGGAAGGGAAAATATGAAAAAATATTTTTAAAAAAGCATTAAAATAAAAATTGATTAAATCTGAGAACTATTAATTAATCTAATAGCATTATAGACTGTTAAATATCTCAGGAATTTGGGTTTCTTTAATGAGTCTTTTCTGCTTTCATGTTAGGCTCATGAAGTTTTCTGTCTAGTGTGCATTTCAACTCCCTCTGAAAAATTAGTTTCACTTCTTCAATACTATTTTACTGGTAATATTTTTAATAGTTTTCCACATTTCTCTTTAAGTGTCCCACTCCATTTTACTTGTACTTTGCTTATATGTATATGTGTATTCTCCATTTGCATTCTGTGGATAGGGAGTTTACTTTATCTATACCATGATACTTCGGGTTTTAGGAGTAAGGCCTTTATTTTTTTCTTGTATCTAGTCTATTTAACATAGATCCTAATAATAAAGACATTATAATTATATAAGTACTGTATTAGCTATTCATGATAAAAAGATATGAAACAAAAATGACTTTTCAATGTATAATGTCATATAACTGTGTAAAGAGAAATGATAATCATATTTGATTGCTTAAAATAACTTGAAATAATATTCACCAGTGATCACTTTATTAATCTGTCTTAAGTGTATGCATACACTTATGATTATACTTGCACATGCTATGCATAGACAGAAACATAACCCATTCTTATTTTGAGACACCTTGATTTGGGTTAGCCAAACTTCATGGTTCTAAATTATATGCAAGACTACATTAGTATAGAAGTTTGTATTTACTTATAAAATTAGATGCAAAAATATGGTAAAGTATCATTAAGACTGAGTTATAATTATCCACAAGATAGACAATTTTATTAAAGCTCCCAAGTCAGTCATGATACTTTTTCTCAAATATCAATGAAAATATATACTTTAAATTTGTTTTCTTGTGGTATAAATTATCTAACATAACATCTAACAATAACATAAGAGAGAATTGAGAAACAAAGAGAGAAGTAGAAAATCGAAGCCTAGAGAAAGTTCACCATCTTAAATAATTAATAAACTTTTAAAGAAAGAAAAAATTATGTACCTGATGAAAAGTCTGTTAGCATGTAAAATATCTTTAAGTTTCAATAATGTAACAAGTTAATAACTGAGGAAAAACATCCCAAGATAAATAATTTGAGACTTGCCTGCACCCTTTAGCTATGAAGTTGGTATAGCAATGTTACTAAAGAAAATTAATGTTTGTAATTAAGACCAAAGGTTTAATATCATAAATCTTACTATAGCTATTCATTTACAAACTCTTTGGGATCTGTGGGAGTTTTCAATACTCAGGGATTTCCATTTCTGTTTCTTTATATGGGGTCCATTATTTTAGTATCATAAAAAATGTCCAGTTCACATCATTTAAAATTTTTAATTAGATCACATCTGTTCTATATAATCACACAAACATACATACACACACACACACACACACACACACACACACACACACACATGAAGAAAAATATTTAAAGGCTTTTACAAAACTTTAGTGATTTTTTTTTTGTTGGGTGTGATATTATGTAACAGTAATATGGAATTTTCCACTGGGAAAACAAACATAATTTTGTATTAGAATTATAAATCTTTATTGTTCAATTGCTTGCAATTTTGATGGTATTTTCAAATTTGCCACAATTTTGTTCCTCTTAGTTATGTAAATATATTGTCTTCTCTCTAACTTCAAATCATATATTTCCACAAACAGAAAGCTATACGAAAGAAGAGTCAAACAAAGAAAGATCTAGAGCATGACACGCATGTTTGTGCCAAACTACGATAATCTTGAGAATTTATGAACAATCACTTTATCACTAATCTGGTGAAATTAAATTTCAATGACAAAATAATATTCTCTGCAAAAAAAGTATATTCTTTCTCTTGGATAAACTACACTATTTTACATAGCTAGGTGATAGCAAACATATCAGAATTCTGCTTTCAATTAACTTGTACCAACTTCCAACTTTGATGTGATGGTCTTCACTTTATCTTATTATATTTCATCTTGTTATGTATTCATGTTTTCACTAAGAAACCTCTTCTTTTCTAATAAAGAGAGACAGAGAAAGAATGGATCCAGATGGGAAGAGAAAAAGCAATGAACTGGGAAGAGAGGAAGAGGGAAAACTGTAATCGTGATATATTCTATGATAACAGAATCTATTTTCAGTAAAAGAAGTAACAAAAAGAAGTACGCAACCATGACAATAAGCCAAACATTTATACAAATATTTTCCTGGTACAGCCAACTCTAGTGACCACACCGAGGTTTCACCAAGCCTACAAACTCATAGCTCATGGGGCACTTTGACCTATGCCCCACTCTCTCTTTAGCAGGTAAATTATCCGAAGTACAGCAATTCATACACTGAAAGTAAAGAAACCACAATGTTGTGCTTACTTGCCTCATATTCATGACATTTCCAGAATAACAGGTTAATTAAATTAGGCACAGCAACTTACCTAAGGAGAGAATGAAAAAAAATTACGGCTTACTACAAGGCAATCATAAACACATCTTCAGTTAACTAATATCTGCTGACAGGCAGAATCTCTCTGTCTCTCCTCTCTCTCTCTCTCTATCTCTCTCTCTCTCTCTCTCTCTCTCTCTCTCTCTCTCTCACACACACACACACACACACACACCTTTATTATTCTCCTACCCCAGCTTTGGCCATGACTTAACTTATTCATCTCACCATAATACTTTCAGACATCTTTTCTCAGGTTGTTCTGGCTCTAGTGATATTCAATTGTTTAAAAAAAAATAAAGTAATTTTACTTACAAAATATTCAGGGATTAAATGCATGCATGGGACAGATCTACACCCTTTGCACATATGTACCATTTGTGTAGCTTAGTCTTCATGTAAAAGCAGGATCAGGTGTTGTCTCAGACTTTGTTGCCTGCCCTTTGTTTCCCATTACTGGGCTATTCAGTCTAGCCTCAAAAGAAGATGCCCTTAGTCCTACTGCATCTTGATATGCTAAAGCTGGTTAATATCCACGGGAGGCATTTTTCTGAGAAGGGGAGGAGGGAGAGATGGTGGAAGGGAAAGGAGAGGGAAGGACTGGGAGGAGAGGAAGGAAGAAAAGGGAAAGAAAAAAGTTCAAACTTGGCCTCACTGCACTGCTGCAGTGGACAGAGCATGTGTAACTTTCTATTTTCAAAATTCTAAGTTACAGAGAAAGCAACTTGGGAGGCTAAAAGAAGAATTTCCAAATAATAATTTAAGCCTAATGACTATCAAATGGGATACAATATAGATGGCTGAACCTTTCTCATATTATTTCTTTCATTTTATACCCTGTAAAATATTGGGTGTGCTTGCCTACACCAGGCTGATAAGGCCACCAGGTTTTGAACATATAATAGGCTGATCTAATGTTGTCAATTTGATTTATATCATTGAAACTCCATCTGTGAAATGATACCAGACTGGAATTGTAGTCAAAGATTCATAGTGAAGATGTGGTGATATTGTCCCAGTTACTCAAGGTCATTGAGAAGTTTCTATGTATGATTCAGCACACTTCGTATGTGAAATATCAATCACAGGTACAGGACAGCCATATACTCCCATCCCCCATGGATCCATAAGCTACTGATGGAAAATATACTATGCTGTGGTGAGCAGAGAGAGTTGCTGCCTCTCCTGGAGTGGCGCTCCTGTCTTTGAAGAACACCCACTGCAAACCAACCTTCTTTTCTTTGGACACCAGCTTGGAAAGTAGCTGAGGTGCACAGCCTTAATGCTTTACCTGCGGGAAGCTGAAGTGTTCATTTTATGCATTGACTAATTTATGAGTTTAGTGAGAAATTCTTTGTAAAATAAATTCTAGAATGAGAGAAAACCTGAAAATGAATTCCCTCTGCACAACATGTGTGTATGGTCCCATTAGCAGTCGCACAGTGGGCAATCGATTAGGGAGGAAAAAATGGCTTTTTTTATGGTAATGGATTTTGAGCCTCCTGGTGATAATTTATTTACTAGAAATTTTGCAGAGCTGGCTAACACGCTGATGAAAACCCTCTGAACACGTTCATTTAAAAAGAAGGAAAAGTGGCTTAGAGTATTTTTGAGAAATATTGTTATTAAATCATTGGAAACATATTGATAAAATATGCCTGAAGGCTACAGTCCTGTAATTTATAATACAAATGATACTGCCATTGACAAATAGCAATTTAATCCTGCAATTAACTCTAACAATTTGAATTTCTCTTCTGCAGTTTTATATTTTTATTTTTAGTAATGGCTTGATAGACATTCACGATGCTATGCTAGGCTCGTGGTCACTGATGGCTCTCTTAAAAGGCATTGCCATCTCCCAAGTGTTTATTTGTACAAAGATAAACTTTCCAACTATAGGACAAAGAACAAAACCAGTATACCAGCATGTTTCTTTTTGAGTTCCAAATTCTACAGAATATTGAGTTGAAATGATTTCTCTATCTTCAAATTTTCTTGGTAGAGAAAGAGAAAAGAACATTTTTGTTTGTTTGTTTTTATTACAAAAACTGAACTTCAGAATCAGAGGGACTTGAGTTTCTCTTTCAGTTTAAACCTGAATTGACTTTATGATGTGAAAATAATACAGTTTCTTCCTGGAATCTTATTTCCCTAACTTGTACATGTTCCTATATGTTTATGTGTGTGAGTGTGTGCATGTATTTGTATGTATTTGTGTGTGTGTGTGTGTGTTTGTGTCCATGTGAAAGGGAATAGATCTATATGCATACACTTCAGTAGAGGTCTGTTGTGTAAAAGACTTTTAATGGAAAGACACAACACACACCTTCCTGGTGTTATTAATCTTGATTCTACATTTCTTCAACAACAAATATAAAAAATTTCTAACCAAACTATTAATCAGCACTTGTTACAGGATTACCAGCCGCTGCCCACAGATGACCTGATGTCCACAGAGGAACCTATTGCAAATGTTTATTTACCAAGTAGATACCGATGGTGAAAACCAGCTACTCCCCCATTGACGACACCCCTAGACAGTAGGAAGTAGCTTAATAGACATGACACCCTTGTTCCCTTTTCAACATAGGATTCCCCTTCCATTTTTCTTTCCTCTTTTTTATAATGTCAAAAAGGGAGGTATGTTAGAATCAGGGCCTCCAAAGCCTGTGGTGTCTCATGTTGCCAGGGCAACAGCCACCATATTCCCAGAATCCATTGGGCTCACCTTTACCTGCAGCCACTATGTCAGAACCCATATATATATATATGTTCGTGTGTGTGTGTGTGTATATATGGGGAATATTCCTCTCTCTCTCTCCCTCTCCCTCTCCC
>NW_022196894.1:39034469-39065068 GCF_008632895.1 Mastomys coucha | reverse complement strand
TCCCTCTCAATTAAACCTCTTACACGTGGAACTGTTTGGGCCTAGTGTGTGGTATGTTCTGACGCGACTTGACGTTCTAACACATCATCTACTTTCCCCAGAAATAAGGTTCATAATAGACCAATGTTGGACCACCTTAACTTGTGGACCAACGAGTTTGTCTGGTGTTACTAATGGAGTATGGGTGAGGTGTTACTTTAAAAAAGTAGGTAACTATAAAGCAGCTATATCATCAGAAAAACTACCCCATCAGAGGTGAGGACTCCTACAACCAGGAAGCACTCTCCATAGCTTGCAGACAGGTCCAGTCTAATGATCTATTAGGATAATGCACTACTCACAAAAACATTGACAATCCATCTCCATCCTGGAGTCTCTGACAAATTCCATAGCTCTTGAATGAGCAGCCTCCCTGGTCCAGTGAAAGGACATTAAACATCACCTTCAAAAATATCAATTTGCCTCTCCATGTGTTCCAAGTGTTTGATCACAGGAAGGGATCTTTAGCATGAATTTAACTTGTACTTTATTTTCTTGCACACTGAGAAGTGCTAAAAACAGCAATGTAGAATGTCTTTTTCCTTCTGTCTTACACAAGGCATTTCTCACCAAGTAGTCATATCAGTCTAATAAACACACACACACACACACACACACACACACACACACACACACTTTCACATATATCTATCAATTGCCACACAACCACTTTGACAACCTGTTGACATTCTCAGTCTGTACATATTACTTTTGCACATAATGACATTTGTTTTAAGTATTTAAACATTTGAATCATTTTAGTACTCTTAAAATTATGCACCAAACTATTCATTAACCAGGTGTGGCATACCATTATACATAGAACAAGTCATCCTCACTGTGATTTCTTCCACAAAGTCCCCATTAAGATTTATTTTCCTGATAGAGGGCCAAGCCATTACATGTGCAAACACACATTGTAGGGGCCATGCAACTGCAGACAGAGCAAAAAGGCCCATCACCTATACCTTCCAGGAAAAAGAGACCACTTGAGGATTTCCCCTGTGGATGTTTTGCCCTCTTCAATTTTTCTTTGATCTCTCTGGTCCATGTTAAGTATGAAATGTATAATAGATTTTTTTTGGGAGGGGAGGCAGGTACAACACACATGTCTATTTACCTCAGATAGTGAGCTCTCTATAGATCAAAGTAATCATTGCACTCTTGTCTAGTGTGGTAAAGCAATGAGGTTTTCTAACAGAAATTATCAATGAGGGGTAACTCACAAGGAGCAGACATAACTCACTGTAAAGCATAAGCATCACCGGGAAGCTCAAAGCAGTGTGGATGATGACCTACACTGAATATCTTTCCATAGTTTGACAGGTCAGAGTCTGAGTCCCTGCAACTCTTTATTCCTTTTTATGTTGTTGGAAGGGTCCCTTAAGAATCTCCCAAGTTTTGATCTCCAAGAGGGACATGAAACCTTTTGTGACCTTTTCATTTGCACCTGGATCTTGTGAGACTTCTGCAAACAATGGTTCAGGTTGGAGAGAAAGTTTCTATTCTGAGGAACATGCCATTCAGCAAGGGCAGAGGTCAGCATACAGTGTTGTCCTTATTCACTTGGGTCTCCTGCTGAAACTGTAGCTCCGCCTTTTGGCTAGCTTTCTGACCAGTGAACAAATACCTCCATTAGAGGAGATCTTGCCTGCACTGAGGTCATAGGGTTTCACCTGTGTACTCTGAACTCAAAGTGCTTTTCGTTGACTGAGCCATCTCCTTAATTCCCTTTCCTTAATTTTTCCTTAATAAGGAAACATTTCTCTCAAGAGGATGTGAAATAAATGATAGAATGCATGTCTCCTCTTTCCTACCTCACACCCATTCAGCTTTGTTTTACTCCCTTCTTGAGCAATGAAGCACTCCAGGCACTGGAGTGTTTCCCAATTTTCTATTGATAGAATATGTTCAACTAGCAAGACACATACACTTTCATATCTTTATCCTTGTTTTTATTATTTATTTCTTGATTTAATAATCACATACACATTGGAAAGTAGAAAATGTAAAGATCATTCATAGCTGGGCAGAGGTGGCAAACACCTTTAATCCTAGCACTTGGGAGGCAAAGGCAGGCAGATTTCTGAGTTTGAGGCCAGCCTGGTCTACAGAGTGAGTTCCAGGACAGCCAGGGCTAAACAGAGAAACCCTGTCATGAATGCTCCCCCCCCCCCAAAAATCACTCATAAACTTCCTCTTCTGATTACTCTTATAAAAACTTGGATGTAATAGTTATATTAATGTATATATAAGCGTAAACATGACCATATAGCCTCAAAATATTTATATGAACTAACTAAAATAATAGAAAAAAATACATGACTCAACCATTACTTTAGATTTCTACCCTAAAATGAAAAGAAAACTCAGACTCATAAAATGAAATGTATAGGGAATTTTAAGGTGGATTTCACACTTATCCCATCCTATTAACTAATGTAAATTTTATATGTGTAATATATTTGGTATGAGTTTTTATGTATTTATATATATATACACATATATGTGTGTATATATATATATACATATATATAAATATTATAAATTAACTCACAAATGATAAGTTACAAATGTTATTATCATTCTGATTTGATCACTGCCATGGAAAAATGTAACAATGAATAATAAACATCTAAAATAACACAAATCATCTGGAAATTCATAATACTTCTAAATACTAGCATTGGCCAAAGATAAAATTAGAAGAATTAGTAATTGCTGAAGTGACATATTAAATGATATATTTACAAATATAGTATATGAATATATTATTATAGTAACTATGGCAAAATGGAGTAAACAATAAGATAAGCCAAAAAACATTTTAGTGAACACACCCACATATGTGTGTGTGTGTGTGTGTGTGTGTGTGTGTGTGTATGGTATATACATGTTTACATAATAAAAGAAAAACCTTGGTTTTTCTGAAAAAAAATAATCAATCAAGAAAATTTAAATATCAGTGGAGATAAAGCCGAACAAATTTGCCTTTGTCTACAATTAAAATTTTAAAAGAAATGGCAAATGAGGTGTTTTGGTGGTGATGCTAAATGTATTCAAATGCTAAATATTGGGCCCCAGAATGAGCAGATCCTTATGTACACCAAGTGATGTTAAATAAACTTTCTTCACAATTTAAAGCCATTGGTTAAATACAAGTGGTTACAGATAATTACTGCAAAAAATAGATGTAGTTGAGGTTTTAATTACTGGCTTTCATGTCGAATGCAGGGGCCATTAGAAGGAAGGAGAAGAGAGAAGGAGAAAGAGAAACTAGAAAGAAGACAAGAAGAACAGGAAATTTCCATTAGACATGGTTGATATAAGTATTATATGGCTGAATGAAATACTTCCTGAGGATGAACTGATAGAACAGACATAAATCAGGCAAGACTAAAACACCAAGTATGTGGAAAGCATAACTGGGGAACTAATAGTCTAGATAAGAGGTAAATTGTCTGGTAATTTTGCTAAAGCTGACTAAAATTTTCATAGCATTCTACCTCCATTATTGTAAGCTGGCCAGGACATATTGATAACTAACAGAGCTTTCTTTTTTTTATAACAATAAAAATGAGTATTATAAAAGTTGTTTGATATAAAACAACAATCAATTTAATAGTCTTATGTAGATGCTTGTCTACAGCAATACTGAAAATACATATGTTTTTCTCAATATAAATTTTAAATAACTCCAAACATATTAACTGTATATTTCAAAGTAATACATCGTTACTAGTATTTACTTAAATGAACATATATATATATAAATATATAAAATATATATATTTATAAATATAAATATATATATTTATAAATATATATACATATATTTATATATAATAAATATATATATAATTATATATAATAATTATATATATAACAATTATATATATAACAAATATATATAAATATAAATATATAAATCTTTTTGTTTGTTTGTTTGTTTTGTATTTAGTAGAGTTTAAAATCTTGGCTTTTATTGTGGTATAAGCCCAAAATAAAAACAATATTTAGATATTGCATTTCATTGTAATAAGGCTGTACTTCAATGACCCTTACATCACCAAAGGATTTTACCTCCATTGTAGCTAAGCTGAGAGGTGACAGTTCTGCTGCACCAAAGAATGAATTGTAGGCACGATTTTTAGACACAGACTTCCTACTATGGTCAAAGCTATTTGACTTGAGTGAGTGACTATATTCTCAGCCCACAGAGAACAGGTTACTTTCATTTAAGAAATGGCGTGTGTATTAAGATGGTCTATCCATAAAGTCATTGACCAACTGTTTCAATGAACAATGATTCTGCTTGGAGGGTGGAACAGACATTAGGTGAGGTTAAGAATCTGGTTCATTGGCTGTCATAATTTGAAAAAGCATTCATCTCAGAGATAGAGTAACTTACAAAGTCCTCTTCTTCAAATTTGATATAAGAGCTACAAATGTCAATAGAAGCTTTCAGTTTCACTCTTTGTAGTTCTCTTACAACCCACCTCCCAATTTAATTGTCTAGGTTTCTTTTGACCATATAAATACTTTTAAAATATGTAAGCTGTTCTGAAAGCCATAATAGAGTATAAAAACATGAAATAAACAATACTACTAATAGAGAGGCTGAGGTAGGAGAAAAAAGATTTCAAGACCATAATGTACACAGCAAGACACTGTCACTAACAATCAAGCTGAAAGTGTATATGCATTGGATTTCTCCAGTTACCAAATTAGAGAGACCATTGGATGACAATCAACAAATTTTTAATTCCTCATATTTTTGGATTTCAATCGATTAGGATATGTTGGTAATATTAATTTTCATATTAAGATATTAAGAAAAAGAAATTGTTACTTCCTGTTGTTTTTGTTGTAAGAGGTGGAATTAGGTTTGTGTGGATTTGTTGAAAGATTACTTTCTTGCTTCTTCTAGGGTGTAGTTTTGCTCCTTTTGTTGATGTTTTCCATCTATTATCCTTTGTAGTGCTGGATTTGTAGAAAGATATGCAAATTTCATTTTGTCATGGAATATCTTGTTTCCTCCATCTATGGTAATTGAGAGTTTTGTTGGGTATAGTGGCCTGGGCTGGTATTTTTGTTCTTTTAGGGTCTGTATGACATCTACCCAGAAACTTCTAGCTTTCATAGTCTCTGATGAGAAGTCTTGTATAATTCTGATAGGCTTGCCTTTACATGTTACTTGACCATTTTCCCTTACTGCTTTTAAAATTCTTCTTTGTTTAGTGCATTTGGTGTTTTTATTATTATGTGACGGGAGGAATTTCTTTTCTGATTCAGTCTAATCAGATTTCTGTAGGCTTCTTGTATGTTCATGGGCCTCTCTTTCTTTAAGTTAGGGAAGTTTCTTCTATAATTTTGTTGAAGATATTTACTGACCCATTACCTTGGGAGTCTTCACTATCTTCTATGCATATTATCCTTAGGTTTGGTCTTCTCATTGCATCCTGGATTTCCTGGATGTTTTGGGTGGGGACCTTTTTGCTTTTTGCATTTTCTTTGACTGTTGTGTCAATGTTTTCTATGGTGTCTTCTGCCCTTGAGATTCTCTCTTCTATCTCTTGTATTCTGTTGGTGATGCTTGCATCTATGACTTGTGATTTCTTTCCTAGGTTTTCTATCTCCAGGGTTGTCTCTCTTTCTGATTTCTTTATTGTTTCTATTTCAATTTTTAGATTCTGGGTGATTTTTCTCATTTCTTTCACCTGTTTGATTGTGTTTTCCTACAGTTCTTTAAGTGATTTTTGTGTTTCGTCTTGAAGGGCTTCTAGCTGTTTACCTGTGTTCTCCTGTATTTCTTTGAGGGTGCTATTTATGTCTTTTTTAAAGTCCTGTATCATCATCATGAGAAGTGATTTTATATCTGAACCTTGCTTTTCCAGTGTGATGGTGTGTCCAGGACTTGCTATGTGGGAGTATTAGTTTCTGATGATGTCAAGTATCCTTGTTTTGTGTTGCATATATTCTTATGCTTGCTGCACACTATCTGGTTATCTCTAGTGCTACCTGCCCTTGCTAAATCTGACTGGAGCCTGTCCTTCCTGTGATCCTGGTTGTGGCAGAACTCCTCAGAGTCAATCTGTCTCTGTGATCCTTTGACTCTGTGATCCTGTGACCCTGGGCTTGTTAGAGCACCTGGGAGTGGAGCTTCCTCTGGGTGTTTTGGGACTGGCTGCAGAGTTTGCACCCAAGGTCTGCTCAGGGCACCAATAGGCCCAGACAGACTGGAAGCAACCTGAGCCACTGGGCTGGTGGAGTTCCTGTGTGCCTGGGTCCCACTGGTCCTAGTTACTCCTGGTAAAGGGACAGATATTGTGTCCTCCTTACCTCTGATCCTGGGTGTGTTAGAGAGCCTGGGAATGGAACTTCCTCTGGGAGGTGAGGGACTCTCTGTAGAGTTTGTACCCAAGGTCTTCTCAGGGCAGCAGCCCAGATAGACCGGAAGGACCAAAGTTTTCAAATAACATTTGAAAATACTATTGACAGAGGTAAATAAGAAAATATTTACAAAAACATGAAACAATTGTATTCAATCCAAACAAAAAGTAAACACATTGGAAAGCTTGCAAAGTATTAGTTGGAGCAGTAAATAAATGGTGTAAATAAAAACTACTCAGTAGAGTTCTAGCTTACTTTTCCCATACTTTAAAACCAAAGTATGTACTATCTTCAGCAGTGGGGTATTGCCTACTTCTGATGGGTCAGGAAGAACAAGAATCTGTAGTGCTTTGGAAGACTTTTGAGTCTCTTTTACCAATAACTCACATGCTAGGTATCTCCTCTTATTGTTTTGTAGGACATACTTTTAAATTGGATTGCATTGTAGTATGCTTCCACATGGCATTTTTATACACCCTTCTTTTAGTTAAGACTTCATCCTAACTCCAGATTATCAAAACCCATGTCCACTTCATGTTTACACCTTTCTACTTCTATTATTCTCCCTCTCTACTTTCTCCTTTTTAAAAAACATATGTTCTACTGTCCCCCATCTCTTCATGTATCACCATCTCAATGTTCCAGTTCTGGTTTCTACTCTGCTGCCTACTGTTTTTCTCAACTTGATACAAGCTAGCATCATTTGGAAATAGGGAATCTTAATTGAGAAAATTCCCTTACAGTTTTGTCTATGGGCTATCCTGTGGGTTATTTCTCTGGATTAATGATAGCTACAGGAAAGACCAGATCTCTGTGGGTAGTGACATCTCTGTGCTACTGATCGAGCTTCTGCCTCTAGTTTCCTTTTTTTGTTTGCTTGAATTCCATCTCTGACTTCATTAAGTGATGGACTGTGATTTGGAACTATAAACTGAACTAACTCTTTCTTCCCCAAGTTGCTTTGAGTTATGGTGTTTTGTCACAGCAGTAGAAACAGAAACTATAAAAATTTCTAAGACAGAAATTGGTACAAATGATGAGGTATAGCTATGACAGACTGGACCGTTAATTTTGGGGAGGATTAATAAAATTTGGACTGTGTTGTAGAAAAAGCATTGTCTTAGGGTTACTATTGTTATGATGAAACACTATAACAAAGAAACTTAGGGAGAAGAGTGTTTATTTGACTCAGGTGTCCATATCCATAGACCATCAATCAATAAATAAAATTATGACAGGAAGTCAAATAGGAGATAGGAAACTGGAGGCAGGAGCTGATGCAGAAGTCATAGAGGGTTGCTGATTACTGGCTTGCTCATTCTACTTTCTTGAACAATCCAGGACCACCAACCCCAAGGGGTGGCATCATCCATGATGGCTGTATCCACCCTTAGCAATCACTAAGAAAATGTTCTAACAGCTTGTCTACAGCCACATATATAGTTTAATTTAATAGATTCCATCCTCTCAGGTGACTACAGTTTATGTGAGGTTGACACAAAAGTAGTTAGCACAGGTATTGACTGCTCAGATCTTAGTGGGGTGGGCTGTTCTGTCAGAGTTTGGAAGATGAAAGAAATGCATATGATGGAGTACTGGCTTGTGAAGATTCACAGGGAAGTTTGATAATCTTCAAAGATTCAAGCAGGGCAGTTTGTGTGATAATTTGATTAGGAACCACTAAACGAAATCCTTTGTTGTGCTGGGACAACCAATAATGCTCAGCTGTGATTAAGAAGAGACATGCATCATTGAAGCAAAAG
Source organism: Mastomys coucha (assembly GCF_008632895.1). Taxonomy (NCBI): domain Eukaryota; kingdom Metazoa; phylum Chordata; class Mammalia; order Rodentia; family Muridae; genus Mastomys; species Mastomys coucha. Next base: position 39,056,873 of record NW_022196894.1, on the reverse strand, counting down.
TAACTGAAATGTGTTTTCAGCACACAGGACCTGTGTTCCAAAGCTATCTATCGCTGCATCTCCTGTTTGCAACTGAATTTGTTGATGTCTAAGAATCTTCCATCAGATGCTGTATTGGAAAACATGAATGGACCAAAAAGAGAAGATGAGATTTGCCACTGTTATCATCCATTAGAGGCCATCAATGAGCATACAACTTTGGTTGAAGCAGAGGCCCTAGTATTGCAGAGATCATAGAGTGATGTTAAATCTTGAAGCCATATGACAAGGTCAGGGTTCCTGAGGTGAGCAAAGGAGAGGCTACTGATGAAGATGCCTCCCAATTTGAGTGGAGACTCTCCTCCCAATTTGGAGACACTACCCTCCACTGGATATTTGCCAATGATAGCAGCAGCTGTGGAGTTGTGTAGGCCCAAGTCTAGGAGAGACATTATGTGGTAGAGAGAAGAGATGGAGAAATGGAATATCCAAGTCCCCTTGAAGCTTAGAAGCTCAGGATCCCAAACATCAAGCAATGGACATTTTATGTTCATTGATTTTATTTGGTTCTGAGTGGTTAGTTCCTGTTAGAGTAAGAAAATAAGCAACTTTCTTTTTGATTTTACTGGAACCCATAGAAAATTTTCAAACTTTTCAATTGACTGTAGATAGTTTAGAGAAATATTAAATATCATAGAGAAATTTTTGAGAGTATTTGGAGTTTTGGAGATCATTTGGACCTTGAAAGAGACTTCAGGTATTTTAAAGTGACTGAGCTTTTAAAGCATTGAATTTTTAAAGACTGTCAAACTTTTAAAAGATGAAATGTTTCATATTATTATATTAATATTAACATCTTGGAAACAAACATGACAGGAAAGTTTTTTATTGAATAGTGGCGTGTGTGTGTGTGTGTGTGTGTGTGTGTGTGTGTGTGTTTAGTTGTGTGGCCAAGTGTTTTATAAAGTTGACACAAGCTAGAGTCATTTGGGAAGAGGGAATCATAACTGAGAAAATGCTCTAACCATATTGGTCTTTGGGCAGTCCTGGGAATAACTTTTTGCATTAATAATTGATATGGAAGCACCGATATCACTGTGGGCAGAGCTATCAATATGTTGGTGGCCCTGGTTACTATAAGAAAGCAGGCTGTTGGAGCCATTAGGAAAAAGCTTATAAACAGCACTCCTTCATGGCTTTAGCTTCAGTTCCTGCCTCCAGGATCTTGAGTTCCTGCCTTGACTTCTTTAAATCATGGGCTGTGATTTGAAACGGTAAGCTGAAGTAAATCCTCTTCCTCCTCACATTGCACTGGGTGGTGGTGTTTTATCACTCAATAGTAACCTAAAAGAAGGCACCTAGTTTCCACAGAAATTCTGAGCAAAACACAAAAAACTAAAGATGGGAAGCCATGATTCCCATGTTAGAGAGACCCTTTGGTACTCATCATCTCTCTAGGTCTTACTTACCTTAATCAGTACAGGTTTTTTTTTTTTTTGCCAGTCCCATATGTTTCACATTTAATTTCACAATTTCTCCTTTCTTTACAGCTTAATAAATTTCATTTTGTACACATTTTCATATCCACTATCATATGATGAACATCTAAGATGATTCTATTTCCTTGCTAATGTAAATAGAGTGGTAAGGAACATGTACTAATAGCTCTGCAGTAAGATGACAGGTTCTTTGAACATATGCCTGGGATAGGTACAGCTGGCTCGTGTGAGGGCTTTTGTTTGTTTGGTTGTTGGTTGGTTAGTTGATTTTTGCCCATTCTACAGGGATAAATACTATGCAATAAACAAGGTCAAAACACATGGTTTGGAGAGTCATAGGACATAATAACTTACTCATGCTATTTTGCTCAATTGACATAGCATCAAAATGCCTTGTAAATATTTATACCCATTGAAAAATAAAAAGTGTATTATCCTTAGTGTGAATGATATTGTATTTCAAAACTTGCAGAGAGTGTTGAAATGTTGTAACTTTTCTCAGATAACTGGGTAAGTGAAAAGATATATCAAGCTAAAATGTCAATTTATATTTTAAAGATGTTATTCTTTCAATATTAGTTATTGAATCAAGTGAAATGTCAAGAAAAATTGTCATATAATGACTTATACAACTTGCAAACACATAGACATGAGAAGACAGAGAAAGAGAGAGAGAGAGAGAGAGAGAGAGACAGAGAGAGAGAGAGAGAGAGAGAGAGAGAGAGAGAGAGAGAGAGAGAGAGAGAGAGATTTTCCCCTGCTTCTTCCATTTCCTCAGCCTTACTCCTATGTTCTTAGTTATTTATTCTTGGTAATATTCATGATTACTGTTTGGTCAAGGCCAGGGCCTCTCACATTCTAGAAAATGCTTTCCTACTGAACTACAGTCCCCAGCTTATAAGGCCAGTTTTACCTTAGTAAATGAAAGATGAGCACGAGATTACCCTGGAAAGACTGAAAAAAGGGAGGTTATTTCAGACACTGAAGAAAGTCCCTAGGTATGAGGACATTTATATATGGGGGAGGGACCACAAATATCAATGGAGAAATAACTTATTTTTAGTTGGAGTTATTGAGAAAATTGATCCACAATTGTAGAGTAAAATAAGTCTGGATTACCTCCTTATATCATGCTGAAAATGGACAGAAAATGAGTTGTTCCTAAATATAGACGTTAAAAGTATGAAACTAACAAAAGAAAATGGAGACTACTTTTAGACTTTATGGATGGCAAAAGCCATTCTAAGTAAGATATAAAATGCAAAAGAATATGATAAAAGATGGTTTTGAGTAAAAGGTAAGGAAAAAACACTGACTATACTAAAAATAGAGTATCGTGGACAAAATTAACAGGTGCTGTTAGGAGGATGCAATTATCCTATACAAGACTGATAGAATTTTAACACTTCAGTTATGCAAGTATCTCCTTAAAATCAATAAGATGAAGGAGAGGTCACTCAGGAGAAAATGGAATTGTATAAAAGTACATGGTCACAAAATGAACTCTGGATTATTAAAAAACACATAAAGATGCTATTAGAGCACCAGGATGTATGGAACTTGACGGCATGGAGTCCCAGCAAATGAGGACTGTCCATTCAACCCAGAAATGAAATAGAAAGTAATAGCGAAACTCAGGAAAGGAATTTAACCAATTTAGTTACTATAAGAAAATAAGGGAGATGAACCATCACAGCAATGTCTTTGAAGACACTGAAGTGTACTCTTAAGACTATATAAGAAAGAGAACAATTAGTTTGTATATTTATGCTGGGTGGACAAAAAGAACTGTTTGGTTATTGTCTCAGTTCTATGCATACAGTCTTGTCACCAATCATGGAACTTGTTACTGCTTTCCAGGGAAGGGCAGGCTGTATTTGGTGACAAGGAAATCACCATTGTTCAGAGTATTTGTTATTTACTTGACATGATGTTTACCCACAAGACCTGTGATACTCTTTAATGGGGTGTAGTCTTAATATGGGATAATCTGCTGGCAGGTGTTTCCTGGAAGTTACTGGCAGTGATTAAGGATTTCTAGGTTCCATACCAATTTTCTGGATGAGGACACACATGGAATTTGACCAACTGTTGAAACTGCTCTAATTGTTCTTAACTTGGTGCCTCCAGGTTGACAGAGAGATATTACTAACATGACATCTCTAGGTTCAAGGGAAGAGGTAGTGTTTTGCTACCACCTCTAGATCTCAGAAATAAGTTCATTTTCAAACAAAGTTTGGGTCCATAAATCATTATCTATATTATTGCCAAACATTAAATTTGGTTTAGTCTTGGTGTTGGCCAGGAAAGGGGACTAGAGAAACTCAGACATTGCTTATTGTATTATACACCATTCCATCTACTAAAAAGCAACTTGGTAGTATGTAGTGCAATTGGCTAATTAAACAGAGTCTCAGATAGAGCAAGTTCTGGGCCCCTGTGTAGAGGAACTTACTTACTAGTGAGGAAGAGATCTGAACAAAAAGATGTTTTTCTCAGCATTACTTATGATAGCACATGTTAGAGTCAGTTGGTAGATCCAATATTATAAAATAGATGAGGAAAATGTATTGATATCATATTAATGAATTATTGTGGGGTGATTAGAAGAACTACATTACATGACATACAGTGAAATAAACAAATGTTAAAACTAATTCTCAGGTTAAAAGTAAATAACTAAGACTTCCTAGCATACTCTTATTTATATAACATTGCTTATAAAAATTCAGTCCTACTCACTATCAAAGATGGTTACATGTTACTGCTTATCTAAGATATAAGTGATTATCTTCAGTTTGAAGTAAGTATAATAGCTGAGAAAAGAAGAAAATAAATTTATCCTCCAGGAAGTTGTTGGGTGAACCTAATATAGACAGACTGGCAATAGGAGAAATGGCCACTAGAATTTATTCATCTATTTTATCTGATATTTGCCACTTAACATCCCCCCAATAGTTGCTCAGTAACTTCCATACCAATTCAAGCAACAATAGAAGAGTAAGATATCTAGAGTTTGAAATTAGAAACAATCTTACAGTTTTGCCCAATAAACTTTTCTCAAGCTATATGATCTTGTTAGATTTCTGTTACTTTGCTAAACACTATGCAATTGGTGTGTGTGTGTGTGTGTGTGTGTGTATCTGTGTGTATGTATGTGATGAGATAGAGTTCATTTTAGCTTATAGGTTATAATACATTGTCAAGGGAAGCCAAGGTATGAGTTCAAGACAGGAAGCTCCTAGAGGCAGAAACTGAAGCAGAGACTAGGAAGGAGGAATGCTAAATTCTTATTTCTTTACACTGACTTTCTCAAATACCTTTCTTATACAGCCTAGGTCCACTTGTGCAGGCATGGTACCACCAACAGTAGGCTGAGGATTCCTAAATCCATTAGTGATGAAAAACAAGCAAACAAGCCGGGCGGTGGTGGCGCACGCCTTTAATCCCAGCACTTGGGAGGCAGAGCAGGCGGATCTCTGAGTTCGAGGCCAGCCTGGTCTACAGAGTGAGTTCCAGGACAGCCAGGGCTAAACAGAGAAACCCTGTCTCAAAAAATTAAAAAAAAAAAAAAAAAAAAAAAAAAAAAAAAAAAAAAAAAAAAAAAAGAAAAACAAGCAAACAAACAAAACAAAAAAACAAAACAAAAAACAAAAAACCAAGTCCAAAGGCCAATCTGATGGAATGTAATTCTGTAATTGGGCTTACTTCTCTCTGTATATGTCTAGGTTTGTTGAAAGTTGGATGAAACAAAACAAAAATAAAACTAAGGAACATTTTTGATTATTTGGTTGTGAGTAATAGATATATCAATATGTATTTATAGATATAGTTGAGGTTGTTTGTGACATGAGATAGTTTTGATATATGAATCCTAGGCTCTGATGTGCTAATTGTCCTAGCCATCAGAGAAGACTTATTTACTTTCTCTGCTTCTATAATAAAGATTCTCACAAAACCATCTGAAGAGATTAGAGATTTATTTTGGTATATACTTCAAGAATATAGTATATAATGGAGGGAGTCAGGTATGAGGAAATTGATGCAGTTGTTCACATCTCACTCCAATTTCAAAGCCAAAGAATGAGTGCTTGCTACTGTTCAGTTTCCTTTCTCTACATATACAGTTCAGGATCCCCCAGGGAATGGAGCCACCCACCATGGCTAGGTCATCCAATCTTATTTAATGCAATCATGATACATTACCCCTTAGGTCTTCCCAGAGTCATGTCTCTGACATGATTGTAGATTCTGTAAAATTGACAATTAGACTAATCATCATTAGAAGTATAGAATCTGGTACTGACATTTGGAAATGAGTAATAGGTTCTGTTCTTTCTTCTCCTCTATCTACTACTGACAGTTTTTTCCCTTGAAGAGATATTGGCTTTAAAATAAATCAATAATAGACTTTGAATATTTAAAGGACACAAGAAAAAGTAGACTATTTTGACAGATTTACTCAAATTGTATGCAAATGTAATGCACATTAAATGCAAATATACATGTAGTTCTCTTAACTATTTCTTATGCTTCATTGTGTCCCTCAGTAAATTGCTAATGGTTCATCTGTGTCTTTATTTTATTCAGACATTAATTATTACTGTTACTTATATTGTCACAGAAAAGCTAAAATAAAGAAATAAGAGAAAAAAATGTCTCTGAAATTGAGAATATTACAGTACAACAGGGGAAAGTATACTCATACCTTTTAACTGCCTGTCATGCTTGCTGGCACCCCTCACAGATATCAGAACATCAATAGAAATGTCATTGATACTTATGCTCTAAGAGTCATCAAATATCAGTTACCTTTCAAAGTCACACTGCTTTCGCAGAACTTTTATGATAGACCAGCCCAATGGAAAAAACTGAGCTATAGGTAAGAGGACTTTATTTCATTCCTGTCCTCAACCCTAAATCCTGTTCTATTTTCTTGCTTAAATAATATTTGCAAATCCACAGCTCATCCCTACTTAATTTTCTGTCTTTCCCATTTTACCAAATCCTTTGGATAGCTTCTAAGCCTTTTGTAATGTGTTCACTGTTTAACTAGATCTTTGTTGACATTTTACCTTGTATCATGCTCTTGGGACATAAGCAAAGACATTTAATCCCTTTATGCACCTGTAAGTAGATCTTTTCATCCATGATGACTGTTTTTGACTCACTTCTCCTTTTTTTTAATTGGTAAACTCTCATTGACTCTTCAGTAGCCTATTCAAATGATTTCTCTTCACCTATATTTTGCTATCTCATTTTGTAGGTTAAGTCACTGACACTCTTTCTTGTGTGTCTAAGAGTGCTATGAATAGTTCATATCAGTTTAATGTTGCTATAATGATATAGAACAAAAATAAAACATTAACACTCAAGACACAGCTTTGTATGTATGAGCCTTCTTTAAGTATCAAGGCGTATCTTAGTTATTCAGAAATATATAGTTAGCTAGTTAAAGCTATCCTATATTCTAAAACCTTATAGTAGAGTTTTATTAGATTCTGTTGGGAGCAGACACTTTCTCTACCACCTAGGTCTGTCTACTACCTCTGAATGTTGCCATGGGGCTGTGGGGCTGCACCCTGTCACTGAGGTCACCAGTCACCGCCCTGCATCCTGCTTGGGCTGGTTACCCCGCACTGCTGCAGGGGACCGCCATGCCTGGCCCTGGATACTGGGTGGCCGGCGAACAAAAGGAAGAAGGGTAAGATGACCTGTGTACCCAGTCAGAGTTTCCATGCTTTGGGCAGCGCAGGTATAGGTAAGTGTCCACCTGCACACTCTTCCCCGCGGGCGGGGGGCATCTGGGTCTCAGTCTGGGGGGGTAATGAGACAGTTGCAGGGGGTGCGTTGGCCTCCTGAAAAAAAAGAGGGATTTAAGTCTCAGCCTCTTGGATATGACAGGCAATGCTGGGTGTCAAGGAGGGGCTGAGAACATAGGGAGAACAAGGTGGGGAAAGAGGTGGCAGCACTGCCATTCTATGCTAGCACAGGGCAGGAGAGTTCTCAGTTTGGCCTCATGGCTGCAAATGCTGGGGCCATGACTAGTTAAAAGGAGGTAATGCATAATCATAAGATATTTTATCATAGAAAAGAAAAGAGAGGCTGACCATGACCACATGGAGAGAGAGAGGAAGGAGAGGAAGGAAAGGAGAGGAAAAGAAGAGAGAGAGAGAGAGAGAGAGAGAGAGAGAGAGAGAGAGAGAGAGAGAGAGAGAGAGAGAGAGAGAGAGAGGGCAAGAGAGGAAGAGAGCAGGAGAGCAAGAGAAGAAGAGAGAAAGAGAGCAAGAGAGAGAGGAGGGGAGCAAACTACCCCTTATATTGTGAGGTGGGGCTATCTGTCTGTGGGGCGGGGCATACCTCTGGCTGTGGTTAGTTGACTGGGGGTAGGGTCCAGTTAGAATGATGAGAGCTTGGGATATTGTCTACATGACAGAACACACATCTCCTGCAGGGGGCGGTGCTGTGAGTTTGTGACTGAAACAGGAGCCAGGTACTCAGGAGATGTGTCTGAACTCCTTACATCCCTTGCAAGCAGAAATCACTGCCCACTGGGTCTCCAGAGTTCCAGACCTGTTATTCAACAGGGCTCAGGTAGCCTGAACAGACAGACCACTGCCCCACAAGATTCCATGATACTCTATGACCTCAGCTACTCAGAAATATGAGGACAGACACAATTATAGCTTTCAGTTGATTTGTCAACTGAGTATAATGCAAAACCAATCATCACCACATCTTCAGAGCAATTACCATAGACAACATCTCAATTCCCAGAGATTTTTACCATAAGGATTGCCATGAGAAAGAGCAAGAGAGAGTGTGGATTTGAATGGGTGGATAAGTAAGTGGGGTGGATGTGGGAGGGGTTGGAGAAGGGGAAAATTGTAATGAGAACATACTGTATGAAAAAATGTGTTTTCAAACAAAAAAATCAGTGTTGCTGATAGTTGGGGACTTTATATCTTAAGTGAACTAGAAGCTGAATCAGACTAGAATACACACACATACACACACACACACACACACACACACACACACACACACGATTTCATTAGATGATATGTTTCTGTAGTGCATAGTCAAGTCTCATTTTTTCTGCCTTCACCAAGCTTACTAGCTTATCTGGTAATACTGAGCTTTTTAGTGTCTTTTGATGTTTGATGGATAAATGGACCAATAGGAACTAATAAAATACAATAAAAGAGGCTCACAGCCATCCATTGGACTGATCACAGGGTCTCCAATGAAGGAGCTAGAGAAATGACCCAAGGAGCTGAAGGGGTTTGCAGCACCTTAGGAGGAACAACAATATGAACTAATCAATACCCCCAGAGCTCCCAGGTACTAAACCAACTAAAGAGAACACATGGTGGAACTCATGGCTCCAGCTGCATATGTAGCAGAGGATGGCCTTGTCAGTCATCAATGGGAAGAGAAGCCTTTGTTCCTGTGAAGGCTCTATGCCCCAGTGTAGGGGAATGCCAGTGGCAGGAAGCAAGAGAGTGTGGGTTGGTAAGAAGGGGGAAGAAGGAGGTTTCACAGGGGAAACCAGGAAAGGTTATATCATTTGAAATGTAAATAAAGAAAATATCTAATAAAAATTATAAATAAAAAATTAATGAGAAAGAAATTCAGATTATCTAAAGAGAAATCTTCAAGCTATGTGTATAAAGGTTTTTCTTTGTTCTTTCTTTATTTCCTTTTTTCATCCTCCTTTTCATTTTTTTTAGATATTTTCTTTATTTACACTTCAAATGTTATCCCTGTTCCTGGTGTTTCCCTCCAAAAACCTCTTATCCTCTTCCCCTCCCCCCTGCACACCAACCCTCCCTCTTCTGCTTCCTGGTCCTGGCATTCCCCTACACTGGGTCATTGAGCCTTCACAGGACCAAGGGACTCCCCTCCCATTGATGACCAACAAGGCCATCCTCTGCTACATATGTGGCTGGAGCCATGGGTTCCTCCATGTGTACTCTTTGATTGGTGGTTTAGTTCCTGGGATCTCTGGGTGGGGCTACTGTTTGGTTTACATTGTTATTTTTCTTATGTGGCTGCAAAACCCTTCAGCTTTTTGGTTTCTTTCTCTGTCTCCTCCATTGGTAAACTCTGTGCTCAATCCAATGGTTAGCTGGGAGCATCCACCTCTGTATTTGTTAGGCACTGGCAGAGCCTCTCAGGTGACAGCTATATCAGGCTCCTGTCAGTCAGTAAGCACTTGTTGGCATCCACAATGGTGTCTGGGTTTGGTAACTGTATATGGGATGAATCCCCATTGGGGCAGTCTCTGGATGGCCTTCCCTTTAGACTCTGCTCTACACTTTGTCTCTGTATCTCCTCCCATGGTTATTTTGTACCCCCTTCTAAGAAGGACCTAAATATCCACCCTTTAGTGTTCCTTCTTCTTGAGCTTCATATGGTCTGTAAATTATATCTTGAATGTTCTGAGCTTCTGGGCTATTATCCACTTATCAGTGAGTGCATACCATATGTGTTCTTTGTGATTGGGTTACTTCACTCAGGATGATATTTTTAGTTCCATCCATTTGCTTAAGAATTTCATAAATTCATTCTTTTAATAGCTGAGTAGCACATAACTGTGTAAATGTACCACATTTACTCTATCCATCCTTCTGTTGAGGGACATCTGGAGAGAAATACCCCTCTTTCTTTCTTTTTTATGTTGTTATTATTTGGTAGCTCTGTCACCAAGACTGACCAAGGAGAGCTGTTCAGAACTATGTAGGAGTCACCTCCACAATTGGAATAAGATAATAATTGCTTAGAATTCATCAGAGTTGAATTAAATGTGTCAAAAAATAGAAGTTGAGTAGGAATAAAGAAAAAGGAAAACATAAAGGAAGCATTTCAGGTTGAATCTAAATAGATACAGTGCACCAAAGAGGAACAGACTTGACTGAGTCACAAGGACTGAGATGAATCCAGATATAGTCTGAGAAAATATCCTGACTGCTCAGCTGAGAAATATATAAATTTGATATGAAGTTTTTGTATTGTATGTAGTAGCATTCATTTACCCATAGTAGAAATGTAGATATTATAGATCCATTATGTTTGTTAAGAGACCACAGGAACAACTAAATTTGCATAATACAGAGAAGTGGAAATTTCACATTGTCAAATAAAGTCAATTTCTGAGCAAATATAGAGAGGTGAAATATAGTTTACCAAGGAAGATTAGAAGCCTACTAGTTCAAAATTAAATACAAAGTGTCATATGTATCTCCAAAAGGCTATCTTGACTTCCCTCTTCATTTAACGAAAAGTACCTTGAATTGACTCTTCATGCCATGCGAAACACTGGTTCAGAAATAATTTATGAAAAATGATCATTGCTTATTGACTTACTTTAGAATGTCATAGGATACTATAAAATTTTGTTCAAATGATTATCCTTTAAAGCACCAGTATCAAATAAAATGTGAATAAAACTGTATTTGACAATAGTGATTATGATTTATTTTCTTAGGTACCATTAATTTATGACACTTACTGAATAGAGAATGAATGCTTGCTTAATGGATAAATATAGAATGAATGTTTGCTTAATGGATATAAGCAGACTACTGGGATCCTAAAACCCAGCAGATGATTTTAAAGCTCATTTACTGACCTATTATCTCTCAGCTCAAGTAAAAGAATTTGAAAATAAACCTAACCATGAAATATGATGTGTCTCTTTAAATTAAATCACATATAATTATAAAGGATACTGGGTAACATGTTAGCAACTAGAAAAAAATATATGATTTAAAGTAAAGCTCTATGAAATATAGTCATTTAAGCATCAATTATATAATTATATTGAATAATTCAGTCTGAGGAAACATGCATAAGCAAAGGAAAGTTCTTTCTGCAGCAGAAACCTTGGTAATTGCTAGGATGATATTAATTCAAGAAAAAAAACTATATTTGGGATTATTCTACCTAATTCATTACAAACTGACCTACTAATTGCTCCAAAAAATACCTACTGCTACAATTTCTTATCCTGCAAATTTGACCAAGTCTTTGTAGAAAAAATGAATGCAACATTAAATATTCAGAGAATATTTGTAGGCCTGCAGGCTCAAAATGAGTTTAACAGTTTCAAAAGTATGCAAATGAGAGAATGTTTTCCATCATATAGGCTACCTTGAGATCTTCAGAAACGTCAGTTGCTAAACAGTCAAATCAGAAATATCCTCATTGTGTGCCAAAAGATGGTACATGTAATTCTACCAAAGATAATTTGTCCTGTTTTAACCACTCACTGCTTGGTTATTCAATGCTAGTTTTAATACACCTGTGCAGGAATGCTTAGATTGTTTTGGCATATAGTAGACCCTACACTAGCTCAGGATGGGGGGTATAGCCAAGACATTACTTCGGTGTTTCCAATAATTAATCCTGGTCATTATAGCCCAATTTATCATTTATGACTACATTTATTATTAAGATTGGGTAGATATCATTCATCTTACAGGAAGAAGAAAAGACAATATTCCTAATTGGCTATGCAAAATGTAAATACTACAATCTCTTGAGAAGAGATGGTTTTGAATTTATTTTACTGAATGGTATAGTTATCAGTTGTGTACATTGAAGTGTATGGTTACTTCACTGAGTTAGGTATCCATGTTCTTACATGAGATATTAAAATGTCTTCAGGGCAGATTAAATTGTCCCTGTCTTAACTTTCTTCCAGCTTCCTAGTGTGAAAAAAAAATAAGCCCTATTATTCCTCTTCAGAATCACAGATGGAGATCTGGAGTTTTCATTTCTTCTGTAACTCTTAGTAATCAGAGACTAAAGTGAAAGCTCACAACACTGAGAACCTTGAACCCAGCATCTTCTAAGAAAACTGTTGGGTCCTCCTGATTGGATGCTTGTAGTTAACTCAGAAGTAGCATCCTGTGCTGGAGTATCACTGTGCAAATTGAGAATTAAAATTTGAACTTACCGGCTGACATTTATAATGCTAAGGAGAAACAGGTTTATGATAGTTGCGACATGTTCATTTATCTGTCCCACAGGTGAAATTCTTCTCAAATAAACTCTACTAGGAATGTTTTTGTGTAGATCATAGCTTCACCATGAAAATCAGCACCTTGCACCAACTGGCAGAACACAGGTTTCATTGGCTACTTCTTTTATACAGTTAAAGTACAGAGATGCTCTTCATAAAAAAAAAGTAATAATGTATTTTGTTTTGTACTGGATAAAAATTTATTCTAGGGAGACAAATTCATTATAAATTGCAAATACTTTATCATGGTGTTTCAGATATTTTAAAAAATGACTGACCCTAAATTTCATCTACTAAAGAAAGCTTAATACAATTAATCATTTGTCTCTAAGAATTATTTAATTAAAACTAGAATTTGTTGAAAATCATCACACCATGTTTTACTTATGCCACGGAAGGTAATTGTGAATTAGTAACAGGTTCACAGAGGCATTTTTTTCCATAAAGCTGATAACCCTGGTCTAAATTGCTCTTTTCATCCAGGATCCCAAGGCACTTTATAAATCATCACATTTAGGTCCCTGCTCACACCTGCTCATAACATAAGCTTGCCCACACATAAGCTGCAAATGGGATATGCTTAAAGAGGTTATTTAATACTGTGATAACTACCATGAAGAATTCTCCATTGGAGTGAAACACAGCCATTTCAGCAGATGCTCCCGAACAATAGATACTAGTTGAGGTAAAGACATAAAGAATGCCATCTCCGATTAAAACTACAGGAACGATTTTATCAGGAAGGAATGTAATTACTCATTTGGACTGGGGCCAGGATGCCAAAGCCAATACAGTACACATTGAAGACATTACATTTAAAGCTTTAAGAAGTAGAATCAGAATACTAGAGTTGCACTTTAACATCTCAGATAAATTTCTAGAGAAAAATAGACAAAAGAAAAATGGTTCCCACACTAAATCAATTCTTACTATAAAGCAATCTACGATTCTATCAAGAACCCATACACACTTCAACAGGTGAAGCCTGGGAACCACCAAAGAGATTGAACTTATCACTGGTTAGTTAAAAAGAAAAGAAAAGAAAGGAAAAAAAGGAAGAAAGAAACAGGGCAGGATAGCCAAAAATCTGGACTCACAGAACAGAAGCTGCAAGGGTTACAGGCCTTAAATGTACCATGTATCCTCTCCTACTTCTGTACATTATCCCCAAACATCATTGTAGAGATGGCCTGCTGCCTATATCACTATTCATCTACTTGAATAAAGACCTTAGGAAACAATCTGGTTGTTGAAGGAGATCCAGAGAATCAAGGTAAGTGACCAAAGCTATGGGTACATCTATGATGAACACAGACATTGAAATTTGAAAAATTTACATGTCCTGATTAAGGTCCTTGTACACTGTAAATACTTCTAACCTATGTAAAATGTCCATGGTAGTTCAGTTTCTCAGGGCAGAAGCAAAGTGTGGGGTGGGTAGTCATGTGCATGTGTTTATGTACTTTATAACATGTCACCTTTCTGTCTTATTATTTCTAAGCTCAAAACCCATTCTCAGGCCCTTCACTAGCAGATGGTGGGGAGAACATGAGAGCACAAAGTGACAAGAGGAATAAATTGGAGAGAAACATTCATAATAACTATGATTAGAGGAATCAAGCACAGTTCATAGGAAAATGCATGCCTGCCAAATCCAATTCTACTTTTACACCCACCTCCCCTTCTACCTCCCTAACTATAACACCCAAGGTTCTTAAACACTGACTTGGAATTAAAATGGATTGTTTGCAGCTGCTCACATGCAGGCTTATTCTGCTGGCCTTGCCCACTGTTTACATGTGCCTTCCCTTCCTAGCCTCTGTGCTTGCCAGGGAAGGCCATTTGAGAAACAACGGGATTGCAAGCTGAACAGAATGCATTTTATGAGTCAGCTTGATCCTTAGCCATGGACTGAGTGTTCTTAGCATTAAGCCATTAGCCTTGGAGTCTGGGTTTAAAAGGAGCTTGCTATCTTTGGTTGTGCCCCTCACCGTGGTAGCTGTGGGGTTCAGGCCTTTTTGCTGTTTTGATTTTCTTTCTGTCAAGTTCCCCTTTCTGTCTGCCCATCATTTATAAATGCCTTGGTGGTTGAAGAAAATTTTCAAGCTCCATATGGATAAAGGACTGCATTATATCTGATTGTGGCAACTACTGGTACTTTTCAAAAACCCATTTTTAGCAAGTGAAAATGAAATTGTTCTTGCATCTAGCTGAGTGCGGCCAATAGGAGACTCAATGAGATTTGACTAGAATTGGGCATGCACACAGCCAGTGAGGTACCTCAGCAGATTATCGACTTAAATAGGAGAGAAAATGCAAGTTGCAACATAGAGGGACTTCTGTTTCTCCTAATAATAAGTTTTCCATCACCTTAGCTAGTGCTTTGTCTAACACACTTCTATCAGCAGGTGAGGTCTTAATTAATGTCTCCAATTAAAACTTACAAACAATTGTGCCTTCAGCTGGAAGACAAGGGCATTAAATAAAGGCACACATGATCTAGGCACTTTTCTGTGTAACAAGAGGTGGACAAAAATACTGATAGTGCTACCAATATAGAAGCATAATCCATACTCTATGGATTTAAAAACATTGATTCTAGATGCTCGAATGATGCCACTTTGAAGGCAGAGGCATGTGGATCTCTTTAAGTTCAGGACCAGCCTTTTCTACATAGTGAGTCCTAGGTCAGTTAGGACTTGATATCAGACACACACACACACACACACACACACACACACACACACACACACACACACACACTGATGATTCTAGAACTACTTCAACATTCCTTACATTGGTGCCACTATAAAGGAGTAAAATATGTCATTTTTTATAGTTGTAAATTATAGTGTTACTAGCTGTATATTTGTTTGTAAAGAAGTGATTTTTCAGTTAATTACTGTTTCTCTACCCTATTCATTCCAAAATAGATAGCCTTAAATTTCAGATAAAGTATACTCCTCAGAAAATTGAAGAAAGAATAATATTTTATTTTCCTCCTTCTGAATTTATTCTTTTCAGGACATGCTTGGAGTGACATGTAGAGATTAGTATATCAGTAATTGTCCTGGTGTATAGCAGTGGCCAACCGTTTGTTTCTAGGACCCCATGTTGAGGTTTCTGTCACAGGCATTGTTCTGCTGACACAGTATTGTCATTGCCTTTCAGTTCAGCCAGAAGATAATTTTTGATTCATGGGATCTTTATTACATTTTTGATTTGTACCTGTGGAATGTGTCACTGTTAACCAAACTGGGTAGGTAACTGACCTGAAGAGTTTTGAGAACATGAGTATGTGAGGCAAGGAAACATGAGGTAAATATGATCTCAGTCAAGTGATGAGTAGAAGATACTGGATGAAAATAGATTATAGGACAGGGCAGATGGCTCAGTGGGTACTCACTCTTCAAATATGAGGACTTGAGTTTATCTTCTTAGTCTTAGCATAAAATGCAAGACACAGTCACCTGTAATCCCAGTAATGGATGAGTGGCAACATGAAGCTTACTAGGTCTTAGTGGAGGGTCAGCTCAGATTCAGTGGCAGACCTGACTCAAGGAAATGGAGGATAGAGTGGTGGACACACCACAGCCTCCTCTTTTCACTATATGAGCACACAGAACAAAAGCAAAGAAAGACAATGTGTTACATAGTTAGGAGTTTTCTCAGAAGAACATTGGGTGGAGTATTAATATATGTACAGGGGTTACAATACAGATGAAATCTACTTCAAGTATTCACTGAGCCTTTCCTATTTTAGTACTTAGTCTGAAGAAGGAATATGTAAGGATGTTTTAGGTAGACTCAAGTACTGTCTTCAGTAATTTAGAGTCAAATGGAGAGACACAAGACTGAGTGTCAAAAGTCCTTAACCTCCAGGAAAGATACAAGGTGTCAGTAGTGTGTCCCTTCTTATCTAAAATACCACCTAAAAACTAGAGCCCTTAATGTGTAGGTGATTTGCAAGTTGTTAACTCATACAAAAGGAAACTCAATAAGCACTGTAAATCTATGACTCACAGAATTCATATCAGAACAAGCCACAATATTAACACACAATGATGGTCTCAAGAAAGGTATCTATTTACTCTGTATATTTATCTTGCTTTCTCTGCCCATCCCCTTTTGGGAATCAGAATGCTAAACTCAAGCTAATTTATAAGTTATTATATTTTAGAGGCTCTATATTTTCAATTTGGAGAATATATGATTAGAAATTTTAGTATTTTCATATGATAAACCAGGACACTTTATTTCTTGATTTTATGTGTGCCCTGTGCTGACACAGGTGAGAGAAAAACTAATTATGTCTAACCTATGCATAATATGGTGGCTGTAATAGTACTCTGCAAATGTATATTGACTTGAATAGAATCAAATAGAATTGAAATAAATCAAATTGGATAGAATTGAATTGAAACAAGCCTGAACTAATTTAGAATCTGCAATAATGCATGATAACTTGATTTTTTGGTATTGAATTAAAATTACCTTTAAAGTACTAAAAATAAGATTACTTCTTTTATAAAAGAGCCATTACTGCTTATTGTTTATAAGGACATATAGGACTGTTGTAAATGGTTTACTTTATTCTTGATGTGGGACTCTTTTGTAAGGCCCAGAGCATCTATTATGATAGAAAGCTATAGAAAGCTAGACTGGAATTTGAAATGACTTCTCAATTTAGACCTTTTATTTCTCAATCTAGACCAGAACCTTTCCTTGATTTAATTGCCTGGAGTTTATCCTCAGTTATTGATTTATATGAATTGTCAAGGTCTCTAAGTCTTCAGCTTGGTAAAGATCATTTTAAGATTGTGCTACCAGCCCATGGAGGATTCTGTGAAAATTCCTATCTCACAGGGTTAAGTAAAAACAAAACCCATGGTTGCAGAAAGCCTGGGTTTGGATTTTGTATGACACTGGCCAAATATTTATCTTTCCTAAACTATCAGTTAAATCCTTACATATTGAAGGTAATCTGTTGTGGTGGTTTGAACATGCTTGGGAGGTGGGCCTAGTTAGAAGTGTGTCACTATGGGGTTGGAATTTGAGACTCTTCTTCTAGCTGCTTATAAGCCAGTCTTTTGTTTACATTTGGAAGAAGATGTAGAACTCTCAGCTCCTCCAGCATCATAACTGCCTGGACATTGCCATGCTCCTGCCGTGATGATAATGGACTGAACTTTAGAACCTGTAAGCCAGCCCAATTAAATGTTGTCCTTTACAAGAGTTGCCTTGGTCATGGTGTCTCTTCACAGCAGTGGAAACACTAAGAAATATGTATATAACAAAGATACATGCTGACAGATTTAAAGGATGCAAGTTTACATGCCAATGCATAGATGTTAGCACTATAATAATATTAAATTGATTCCATAAATGCTTATGCTTAACACACAGGAGTGAGCATTGAAAGAAAGGGATAGCAGAAATCTCAAACTCTTCAAGATCTACAAAATACTGAGTGAAAATAACAGAAGAATTAGAGAGCATGTATATGGGCATTGCAAAATCTTAGAACCAAGTGAGAGGAAACACAAAGAGCGTTTCTCAGTGTGCTGAGGAAGTTAGTTGTAGCATAAC
The DNA here is from genome assembly GCF_008632895.1 of Mastomys coucha. NCBI lineage: Eukaryota > Metazoa > Chordata > Mammalia > Rodentia > Muridae > Mastomys > Mastomys coucha. Next base: position 39,038,777 of record NW_022196894.1, on the reverse strand, counting down.
TGATATTTCCTGGACACCTACCATGTGTCAGAGATGTTTCTAGTGCGTCCTATACAGTAATTCATTTGACCTTCCAAACAACTCTGGGAGAGAAATATCCTTCCCTATAATTCATTTAGACTTTGACATTAATATTAATTTAATATTTGTTTATTTATTTGTAAAACTAAAGGTTGAATGAGGGCCTTGAACCTACCAGAGAAATATTTTACTACTAGCCTATATATTTCCTGTCTTCTTTAACTTTATATTTTAAGATAGGATCTCAAAAGCTGCCTGGGCTAGCCTTGTGTTCACTCTGTACATCACTCCTGCCTTTAACTTTGCTTATATGGCTTCAGTCCCCAAGCGGAGATAACAATAAATGGTGCCCATGTAGTTTGAATGACTTATCTGATGTTCCACTGCTAGTATATGGCAGAGCTTAAGTGGAGCCCAGACAGGACAGCTATAGAGTTAGTTAGACACATGACTTTTCTATGATGAAGGTAAAAGGAATTGTAGGAGTCCAGTGGTATCAGTGAGCCTATGCCAATTGTTGAAATAGCTACAAGATTAATTCAACATACTTCTTAGAGGGAGGAAAATGTAAGAGCCAGAAGACCAGGGCACCTGCAGCTTGATAGTGATTTCTACACATGCCAGAGATGCTGCACCCAGGAAATCACAACAATATGATTGCTTAAACAAGACCTTTTTCATGAGCATCAGTCAATGTGCCATTGCAGATAGAGAAACTGCACAGGGTCCCACTTCTATGTGAAGAGCTTCAGGCAACCAGTATCTACTGAAAGATGAAGAATTATTTTTTTCCAAGTATAAGCCCCATGATAGGTTATCCAATAATAAATGGTCAGCCCTAACAATGCACATGAGAGCAACCCTCAGTAGGCTCTCTCTCGCCCTCTCCCTCTCTCACTCTCCCTTTCCCACTCTCCCTCTTCCACTCTCCCTCTCCCACGCTTCCTCTCTCTCCTCTCCCTTTTCTAGTCTCCCCCCTCTCTGTATGTGCATGTGTGTGTGGGTTGAGGGTGTGTGTTCTAGTTTGTATCTCGATTGCTGGAAAAAAAACACTGATAATAACAACCATTAGGAGGAAAAATTTAATTTTGTTCACAGATAATAGTCTGTTTCCAAAGGAAGCCAAGGTCTGAGTTAAGGCCAGGAAGCTAAGGTCCGAGATAAGGCCAGGAGGAATGAAAGCAAAGTTCATTGAAAAATGCTGCTCACCTGCTTGTCATGGTCAAACCACACTATTTCTTATATAACACAGGACCACTTGTTCAGAAATGGCAGCCCTCACAGTGGGCCAGAGACTCCCATGACAATCATTTATCAAGAAATGGCCCAATAGAATTTCCTCCAGGCCAACTTAGGGGAGGTATTTTCTAAGATGAGGCTCCTTCTTCCCAGAGAACTATGCTTAACGTTAATTAAGTCGACTAGCTTAACTAGCTGTTAGATTATCAGCACAGTGTGTGTGTGTGTGTGTGTGTGTGTGTGTGTGTAATAGTGTGTGTGTAGTAGCTTGTGACTCTGTGTTCCTGTGTGGGGTAATAGTAAATATAGAAGAGTTTATTAACTTGAGAGAGTATTAGAGAAACACAGGAAGAGTGGATGAAAAAGAAGGGGAGAACATGATGTAAATATGATATTCATAAAGGAATTCTCAGAAAGAAAAACTTTAAGAAATTGAAGAATGTCATTGGGGTGGGCAGGAAACTTTCTAAACTTGTTAAAAGCTGTTTATGATTTGTTTTACCACACTTGTCTCCATATAGAGATGTAGTTTAATGCTTCATGTTTCAATTCTTAGGACACAAGTGCATTTATCAAAGAAAATTAGCAAGCCAGTGTTCAGGATTTATAGATCATTCCCTCACAAGTCTGAAGAATACAAATCATCTCCTGGGAGTCTGGTTTCTGGACTTGCTGGACGATGGCTCTGTTATAAATAGTCATGTGTTCCCTAAAGCATAGCAATCTGTGAGGCTTTCATGAAATGGCCTATTCCTTTTCCCTTGATACCTAGCTCCTCTAGCTATGCATTAGCTACAAATATACAAATGCATGTTCTTCTTTGCATTATTACTGCTAGCAGGATATTTAAAGGGAAGGTTTAGAAAAAGACTTTAAAGAAAACCCAACTTTCAGTTTGTTAGGCTTCATTAATTAATTTTGGTGAATAAGTCAAAGCCAGTGGTCAGTGTCTCTGGAATTTGGCATATAAATTTAATTTCTCTGGTTGTAAGGATTTCTTTTGAAGTGACACAGCCTTTCACTAAACTCTAGAGAAATCCTCATTCTGAGGTTTGCTCTCCATCTGTGTCTCCATGTTGAAAACTTTCCCCTTCCATCTGCTAACTTCCAGCCTTGCTGTTGCACAAGCAGCAGGTAGAACCAATATGCTGGCTCAGAGCTGAGCTCTGGAAATGAATCTGGCCTCCCTGCTGCCGACTCATCTGTGTTTGCTGATCTTCCCCCATTAGTCTCCAGGGAATAAGAGGCTGAAGGAGTGCAAGGGACAAAGGGGGGCATTTTTCTCATTAATGGAAAGCAATAATAGCATAAAAGTCATCAGGCTGCTGCCTACATCTGGACAGGCTTTGCAAAAAATGAGAAAGGGAAAATGCTGCAGAGAACTTCCTCCATAAGCGGGGTGAGAGAGTGCACGGATGACATACATGCACACCACCACAAAACACCCTCAAAATTCCACAGACACCCTGAAGGATAGATGATGCCCCATCTGCCAGAAGACTGACTGGACGCAAGATAAGAAAGGAAGGATTCACAAGTGCCCATTGATGAAATGCCAAGAGATTCTTTACATAGTATGGTACTGAAATTTCATGTTTCTATCAAAAATTATTTTAAAACCTATCCTCTGAGAACAATTTGAAATGTCATCTTCTCTTCCTGAAATACCCGAATCCTTCATTAATAAGTGGCTCAAGATGTATCAGCACATTCAAGCTGCCTCTTCCAGCTGTTGGACTTCATAGTCGCCAATTGTTCTTGTGGTCTTAGTGCTGAATGCAGGAATTGCTTTGAAACACCTTGAGGCAAGAATATAATGTAGCTATCCTCTTCCCTCTTTGAATATTCCCACATATGCTTTCAAAATGATCCATATTAGTACAAGTTCTCTAGGACCAGTGGAGGGGAAACAAAGTAGAGAATAACCCTTATGTTAAAGAAAATCAATTACTTTCCTATAGAATTCCCCTTGAATTTTACCATTCTTTAGTACATCTCAGAATTAAGAACTATTTGCTAATTGTTTAAGTTTCAGAAACCTTTTCCTCCAATTTTCTTGTTTTCTTTCCTATTTCAGACCTCTGCCTCTTTCCTCCACTCCTTTCGATCACCTTCCCCTCCTATGAGTCAGTACTTGGCATTGGCCTAGATGGACATCATCATATTTAAACTGCCATTTTTTCACCTCCAAACTCCAGCTCTGTTATATTAACATGTTAGTTCACCTTGGCCTTGTTTTTTCTAAAATTTCACTTCCTCCTTTGTCTCCTCTTTTTCCTCCTTGTCCTCATGTTCTTCTTCCTTTTCTTCCCCCTTCTCTTCTTCCAACTATTTGCTCTTCTGTGAACTAAAATTGAAAGTCCTGGCTTTATAGGTAGTAAGCAGTTTGCTAACACTGAGATACATCTAAGCCCTGATTTTATTAAAGCAGTAGTCACATGGTCACCCACACTATCTATAAACTCTATATGTCATCTTGATTGGCCTCAAATACTTGTTCCTTCTATCTTAGCCTCTTTATTCCCCATATACAATATGTGTTACCAGTTAGGAACAATTCTCTCTGTTTTCTTTTTCTTTCTTTTTCTTTCTTTCTTTCTTTCTTTCTTTCTTTCTTTCTTTCTTTCTTTCTTTCTTTCTTCCTTCCTTCCTTCCTTCCTTCCTTCCTTCCTTCCTTCCTTCCTTTCTCCTTCCTGCCTCCCTCCTTTCATTCCTCCCTCCCTCCTCCCTCCATTTCTCCTTCTCTTTGTTTCTTTCTTTCTTAGTCAGGAATTGTCAGAGCCTCTCAGGAGACAGTTATATCAGGCTCCTGTCAGCTTGCACTTGCTGGCATCCACAATAGTGTCTGGATTTGATGATTGAATACGGGAAGGATTCCCAGGTGAAACAGTCTCTGGATCTTCTTTCTTCTTGAGTTTCTTGTGGTTTGTTATCTTTAAGAGAGTATCTCCTGAGCTAGGCAGTGGCTCACGCCTTTAATCCCAGCACTTGGGAGGCAGAGGCAGAAAGATTTCTGAGTTCGAGGCCAGACTGGTCTACAGAGTGAGT
>NW_022196894.1:39029836-39034459 GCF_008632895.1 Mastomys coucha | reverse complement strand
AGAGAGAGAGAGGGAGAGAGAGAGAGAGAGATTATCTCCTGATCAGTCAACTATTCTTGCATGAAAGCCCCACATCCAAGAATATATGGTTATCATATAGGAGTTTACCACCAAAAGGACATATATTTGGTTAGGTAGAACATGGAAGAAATTGGGAAGTGGGTGATTATAATTAAGACATATTGCATAAAATTCTCAATCACCCTGCATAAAACCCAAGTCCAAGTGAATCAACAACTTCAACATAAAACCAGATACACTAAATCTAATAGAGCAGAAAGTAGGAAATAGCCTCATTGGTACAGAAGATAGCTTCCTGGACAGAACAATTGCTCAGGCACTAAAATCAACAATTAAGAATGGGACCTCATGAAACTGAAAACTTCTGTAACTCAAAGGATACCGTGGTGGGAGTGAAAATTTGCACAACCACTGAGGAAATCAATTTGGTGTTCTTACAAAACTGGGAGCCGTTATACCTCATGACTAAGCTATACCACTCTTAGGCATATGCCCAAAAGATATTCCATCATTCCAGAAGGACATTTGTTCAACTATGTTCATAGCAGCTTTATTTGTAATAGCCAGAATATAGAAACAACATAGATATCCCTCAACTAAAGAATGGATAAAGAAAATATGGCTCATTTACACAATAGAATACTACTCAGCTATTAAAAACAAAGACATAATGAAATTTACAGGCAAATGGACTGAAATAGAAAATATCATCCTGAGTAAGGTAACCCAGACTCATAAGGATCTGCATGCTATGTACTCATGTATAAGCAGATATTTGCCATATAGTAGAGGAAGAATTTATTACAATCCATAGACCCAAAGAAGTCAAATAACAAGAAGTTTCCAAGGGACAATGGTTGAATATTTCTCAGAAAGAGAAATAAAATTGATAATGAAAATCTTTGGAGGTAAGGAATTGTGTAGGAGAGGGGAGAGGCAGAGGAGTGTGTGGTGGAAATTAGGTGCATAGAGAAAAGGGAAAAGAGGACAGAAATGGTCAGTGGGATGGGGACAATCTCTAGGATATGCCCGAGACTTGGGAGAGGGGAGGCTGGGTGTCTATGGCGGCAACTTTTGTGTGACTCCTAGCAGTAGAGGATATGAATTCTATAGTCAGACAAAGCTCTCAGTGGAAGAATAAGCACAGCAAACTACCCACAAATCTTTAGACACGAAATGTACCCTGCCTACAAGATGTGCAGGACAAAGATAGAACTGAGATTGAGAGAATGGACAACCAATGACTGCCCCAAATTGAGACCTATCCCTTGGGCAGGAAACAATCCCTGACACTATTACTGATACGCTTTTCTGCTTGCAGACAGGAGTCTAGCATAATTGTTCTGAGAGTCTCCACCTTTCAGACAAAATAGTTATAGATGAAGAGAATTTTTAAAAGCATATTAAGATAAATGTTAGAGAATATGAATTTAGAAAGGTCAATAAGTCCAAGATCAACATACACATAGTGGTACATAAACATAAAATACTTAATCAGATATCCTATGTGGAAGAACTTAGCATGGCTAGAGACCACTGACACTGATGAGTAAGCCAATGAGAAAGAGACAGCACCACATCTGGCTACTTGAGAGCCAATGAGATGCTTGAAGTGGAATACAAAAATTTGCGCAGTTCTGCGACAAACAAGTCTGCTTTTGCCATTTGCCTGACTCCCAGAGTCTGTATCATTGATTCTGTGCCTTCTTTCCCGACCCTCAAGGACCTTGGTTAGGATAACAAACAATACTTTAAAAAGGGAAAACAATCAAATATATATAAATAACTCCAGAAGGTATAGGTTTTACCTACCCAGAAATGTCTGCAATGCTATTGAAAGTAAAAGACCAAAATAGGAGAATAAACCCTATAGAAAGCTTCATATTGTAAGATGTAAATGTTTCTGAAGTTGCTGTACTTTTTAAAAGTAGTACCCATTAAAATCACGTCAAGTGTGTGAATATACATTAAAACTTTTTATTATTTTTATATGTTTAAGAGCATTCAATCTAGCCATGAACTATAGTTTCTTGAAGAAAAACAAAATCAAAGAACATATGTAATAACTTATAAAGATAATAATTAAGACATTATTCTAAGAAAGACAGTGTATGGAAGAAATAATTCAAAATTAGGCCCCAATGTGAATGGATAAAATATCATTTTTAAATAAAGGCATTGAATTCAAAGACTCTATAATTAAAAATCTTTCTGCTTCTATCATATATAAAGTGTTAATTTCAAACTGCATTGTAGAATAAAAATCAAAGTAAGCTTCTAACAGTTAACATAGGAAAATATCTGCTTGACCTTGACATACAAAAGCAATATCAAACACAAGTCCCAAAAGGATGAATCATGAAGAAGACTAGAAATTGGATTCTGTATCAAAAGCCACCATTAAGAAAATAAAAGATAAGCTACAAAGTAGTAGAATTTATCTAACTAGCAAAAGACACTCAGAGTTCTAGTTTTTATGTTGGAAATTACTCTGGCATCTAATAGAATAAAAAGTAATGTACAATACTCATGTATTTGGTTGCTCAGAAGATTAGAAATGACTCAGTTCATGATGGGTGTCTGGACTCCTAATGTGTGGGTGCTTCAATAAATATCCTCAAAGGTATCCGGGGACTCAATGGCCTGGCCTTTGCCAGACTTGAGTCTGGTACATAAAGTAGAAAAATGTTGAGGTTTGTCTTTCCAAGGTGGCTCAGATACTCATTACACATATCCAACCAAGGTAAAAGGTATATCTTTATTTAAAATTCTACCACAGAACCTACAAGTTGCTCACTTTGCTTTATGTATAAGTCATAGCCATCTCAAACTCCCTCAAAACAGAGGGGGAAAAGAGCATAACTCAACATAGGATGAATGCCAATGAGTATTTCAATGAGTATACTTGGCTGTGTTCAAAAACAGAACTACACAAAACAAAACAACCACCATGAACTCATACAGAATATGCAACATTCTTCTTTTATATAATAATGAAAAAGATGAATGTTCAGTAGAAATCAGATATGACAAAGTCTTGAGTTGGAAAAGAATAAACATATTTTGCTTTGTATGAGTCATATTAACCTACTTCAGTATCCAGAGATTACTGGAAACATACTAGACTATAAATGAAAAGCTCTTAATAGTATTATTAAGTGAGATTCATCTTGAGTACAGATACAATTTGTTGATGTGGAAATAAAAATATCAATGCATGCTTTCCCTGTAAGCACTGCCACTTGTAGCCATGACCTGCATTTAGGGATGAAAGTTGGGCAAGTATTGATAATAGAGAGGACACCTGGCAGTAGGTCATCTCCTCTGGTTTCATAAATTACCCTTAGTAGAGATGCCTCATGTACTTTATTATAGAAGAAGAGGCTTCTTCTATATGTTTATATGACTCTTCTCTTACATGTGATAGGTACAAAGTGGGTCCAGCATTTAACCTTCTGCAAATGATTGTCTACATAGAACAGCTGCCTATTTATAGGTGGGTTTATAAACTATCTTCCTTCTTTCATTGACTGGTTTTAGAATGAAATACTTCCTGAGCTGATATCAGCTACATGTTCCACTGTGTGGGCTACAATGTAGAAAAAGTTAGCCCTCAAAGAAGACCAATGATAGAGGTGCACACAGTAAAACAAACTTTAAGGATCTGAGCAGGCAAAACATTATCAAAAATCAAAGCCTTTTTTTCCCTTTGTTGGGGTATTTTCCTACTTTGTGTTAGAATGTATTTTTGTATTTGTACTATGAGCCTTCTGAACCTAAAATGTAAATACATTTTACTAGTTCAAAAACAAATGATGACTAGATATTAAGTGATCCTATGACTCTTGTCAGTAACTCCCTTCTACAGAAGACTTAATATATAAACCTGTCATTACATATGTAAGTAATGACATGACCATAGAAATCCTGGGAACTATAAAGCTTAGGAAATTCAAATCATATGTTTAATTTCACACTAATAGAAGATCAGAATTGAGAATCTGATTGATCTAGATTTGATTAAAGCCATTGCTTTTGGCTAGTGCAGTTTATTAACATCCTTAACTTCAAAAGACCATTAAGAAAGAAGTAGATTTGAAATCAAAGACAGAGAAAGCTCTAAGATTGGAAGGTTTCAGGATTCAAAAATTCATTTTACAACAGAGCCCTCAATAATTTTTGAGATAAATTAAGGTATCAAAACAGTGATAAGATTCTTTAAATTAACATTCAGAATAGTATTCATAGGCAGGACAAAAGGCCACCAATACTGTCATCACATTTATGGGGACAATAACTATGTACTAATATAATTCTTATATATATAAATATGTATATGTGTGTACATATACACATAAATATATTTATATGCACATACAAAGATAAAAATTTTGTATGTATTTGGTTAAACATTGGGAGACTGTGGATTCATATTTTACTTATAATTTATGCATTGATTTAAGTCTAGTAATTACTTAAGTGTCAGCCAACATTCTGATGATAAAATACAAATTTCTACATATCAGGTTAATTACCATACTGCAACATGTAAGAAGGACACATGCTCCACCATGTTCATAGCAGCCTTATTTATAATAGCCA
>NW_022196894.1:38994190-39029089 GCF_008632895.1 Mastomys coucha | reverse complement strand
TTTGGAGGGGAAACTGGGAATGGAGAAATTTACATGTAAATAAAGAAAATATCTAAAAGAATAAAAAAGACTTCTTCAATAACAAAAGCAAGTTTTATTATTATGCATGAAGACTATGAGAGAAGAATGTTATTATACCTACAATAACTCACATGATCATTCTAACTGACATGAAGAATGATGACATTTGCTTCGAATGTCATCTAAGCAATCTAATTCTAAGAAAAACAATATATTTGTCTCTAGCAAACCACAGTGATGTTTTTATTATATGGGAGTACAAATGATAGAAACTCTGAATAACTCAATTATTTTATAGTGATTTTTGTAAGTTGGAATTTAGTGAATGGAATACCTATGGAAGTTGTCATCATTTCCCCAAAATAAAAAAAGAAATGACTTGGATTTGTATTGGAAAGTCACAGGTTAGAAGGTATTTATAAATAACTTCCAGCTTAAAATTGAAGAAATACTAGTTTTATATACAAAACCTTGTCAGAGATGCACAAAGAAGTAGTTAAGAATGAAGATGGGTTGACTAGCATAGACTGGTGTTCAAAGTGAAGGAAGGAAATTTGCTGAATGTTAATGGGTTGTGTGAGACTGGGCTTATTATAACCAGAGCTATTTTGCTAGCATTCATTGGTCCTACAGGGTCATGAGATGTTCTACAAAGAAAGATGGGTAGTGCATTAATGGATTAATTAGGGTTATTATGAGCAGAGGAGATGGAAACTAGGTTTATCTAAGCATCAGACACCATATAGAAAGCCTTTCAGCCATTCAACATTGTGTGCAGGATACCTAGAGCATGGTGACCACCTAGGCCAGGGGAGTAATGTGCTAATCCAAGAATCTGATCAAAATCAATAGGAGGAAAAGAAATGTTAAGGAAGCAAAATTTAGCATGGAGGGAATACTCTACTGGTGTAATAAATAAGAAAGCAATTACAAACAGAATGCCGTTGCCAGTAAATTTGTTACTGAGAACATTCACATAAGCAAAAGTTTCAAGTGAGTGGACTAAACAGTGAAATGAGTGAGAAACACAGCAAGTTGTCAAATCGAAAGCTGGAAGTTGCAAATAACAGACACAGATGCTAACTGAATCCCTGAACATTAGGTATGCCCATAGGCAGAGCATATCAACTTGAAAATCAAGAGTTAAGCATATACATTTGAGAAACGTCACTGTTACGATGTCAAACTCAGAAACCTTGAAGGGCAAGGACCGAGATGAGAAGCCTGAAAACAAAAGCATTTCCAAAGAGAAGAAGACAGACTGATGCCAAAAGCTACAGTTCAAGGGAAAATTAAGCCTAGGGAGGAAAGCCGGTGTGCTGATATGCGGATGTTTTCTGTAGCTCTTAAAGTAAAAACATTTGAGAAACAGCAGGGTTATTATGAAGATGTCAGAAAATAAGCAGCTAGGAAATGGAAGCAGTAATACAGATGGAAAGGTCAAAGGGTTGGCAGCAAAGTGAAAGCCTGAAGAGGAGTGGATAGAAAGATGAATTCCTAAGACCAAGCAAGCGTATTAAGAAAGGTCATCCTCTAAGCACTAAGAGCCTGAAGTAGGGGTAAGCTCATTCCTAACTATGTCCTACAGTATACTTTTTGGTCTTGTCATTTTTAATTGATGAATAGTATCTTGACAATTAAGAGTTTGTAAACCGATGTATACATTCAGATTCGAGGCTGAGGAAAAGAATATTAACTGCTGAAGGAGACATTCCTCTACAATGTATTCAGCAAAATGTTTTCTTTTTAACAGCTTCACTAATACATGCCACCAACCATCCAGAGTGTATCTTGGATTTTGTCACATTAAATGAGGGCATCTGCTAATATCTGCCATCATTGAGCCCTTTTATATTCGTACTAAATAGATTTCTTCTTATTGGCTTTAACTAATTTTTCAAATTTAATCAGAGTATAATGTGAACTGATCCAAACTTACATTGTGTTAAGATGCCCTTAGACTTGTTACATTTTTTAATTTATGCTCTTCCCATTGCCTTACTTTATGCGAGAAGTCGTTAATGACAATATTCATTAATATCATATTTAGAGGTGTTTTGTAAGAGACTCAGCACAATATGGCCTTTGAGCACTACAGTAGCCCTGTCAAGGCCACCAAGAAGAGGTGTGCTGAGCTATATTTTTTCAGTGTTCTAATTAAATTGTCATTTCTTTTCCATCTGCATTGCTTCTTTCCATCTGTTATAAATAGGATCTGTTCTTTGTCTTGTTTACTCATTAGGTTTCTCTTACTGCATTGGAAAAAATGAACATATTTGTACTAAAATGTTCACTTCATTCATACTTAGCTAAACTGTAAAGGGAGATGGGTATAAAAATATATTTGTGTATACATACTGCCTCTCCTTTTGGGAAACAAATTAGACTATGACATTTTGTTAGCCCTGCTCACAGTAATGTCACAGAAAGGATTTATCTTTTGGCAATGAAGAAATGAAGCCTGAAGGAAGGAGGTCATAAATCCCATTTTCATTTTTTATTAAAATCATACTTTGTCAGGGTGTAATTTTCTTTTTCTGATGCAGTGTAATTTATTCAGTGACCTTGGACTATGCTCCTTCACTAATCTGAAAGGCTGAATCAGTGTCCTAGTGATATCTGAAGGTCACACAGCTTTCTCTAATATAAAGCCTTTTTATATTCAGTTTTCAGATGAATATTCATTTGTGAAAGGGATTATTTTGGAGAATTCCAATAGAAAAAGCAGAGGTTAGCACATTAGATTTTGAAAATGATCCCCAATTAGAAAACTACACACAGAAATAAACATAAAGCTATTATATCTAGATTGAGTGTCATATTGGTACAATGGCATTTAGTATTTTTAGCATGCCAATGTTCAATCACTTATTATTATAATAATATCATAAATCTATATTGAATAAGATGAAACAGTAGGGAGTCATATATAAAGGACTGGTTAAATGTAAGATCTTTAGATAATTTTAGTCTTATTTTTAAATCAAAATTTAAGCACAGCTAATAGCTTTACATCTTTTTTATATAAATCCATTCATTTGTTACAGATACTCATGCAAAGTAATTTTTGAAAATGAACAGAAATGGTGGTCCCTTTGGTGACTCAAGGTAAAGGCTTAAGTAGTGGCTTCTCTTGCAATCAGAGTGTTTCTTCCAGTGCTGACTTCTACCCTTAACCCCTTCTATCCCATGATGCCCTAGATCAGTTGAAAAGTCAACCACCTGCAGACAATGCTCTACTTAGTTTTATGCAAATAAAATAGTTCAATTCAAGTTATTCATAAGTCTTCTTTCTTCCCCATCTGCCCTAACATGATCTGAACAAGAAGACACCAATGGCCAGGCTTGTTTGGAAGGAGAAGCTTATTTGGAATCAGCCCTAGACAAAGAACTACAGGCAGCTGCAGGGTACTGAGTGAGAGAGATAGGCTTCCTCCTGGGAAGAGCATGCCAATTGGTAAGCCCTGGAAATGTAGACATATAACAATATTTTACAGATGGTGCAGGTTGCATTTATTTGTTTTGGAATGTGTGTGTGTGTGTGTGTGTGTGTGTGTGTGTGTGCTGTGTTTGTACATGTATAGGTAAAAACAATAATGAAAAAAGAAAACAAGCATTTGAAGGAAGAAGGGACCAAGGATCAATGTGTGGGAGGATTTGGAAGGAGGAAAGGAAGGGAAAATAATATGTTAAAGTATCAAACTATAAAATGTATTTTCATAAAATTAAACAGGTATATCTAGTAGTACAAAAGAATTTCAAGAAATGCTTTATTAAAAAGCAAAGAAAACTACAGAAATACACACAATTATGTGTATGCAGTCATATTTAAGAGAAAAGAATGTATTAATAGGTGATCAAATGTGTGCTTATGCATATATTGCTACCAAAATCTTAAGGGCTTAACTTACATAACTATCCACTAAAATGAAAAAGGAATTGAAGAAAACGTTATATTTAAAAATGTCAAAGTATTCTTGACTCTGTTCTCTTTTCTAATCCTACCTGACTGATCCTTAGTAAAGAAGGTTATAATATTCTTATAATAATGGGCCAACCATTTGGAATCAGGTTCCTGAATAATTATGCACATGTATATGAAAACCTATGAAATATTTCACTTTAACTATAAATCAAACCATTTTAAGTTGTGAATGTGGTTCTGTAGTTAATATATACATTGTGATTCTTAGCAGACTCTAAGGAAATTAACAGCAAATTGTTTGCCTTAATTATAAATAATCCAAACATGATTTACCAGAATATGTTTCAGTTATGAGTGTGCATCATGGATAAATATATTAAAATTGAAATTCTCTCTGTGATTCATAATCAAAATAGGTCACTGCTCTGTGACTCTATAGGACGTTGATGAAGAAGATGTGAAAAAACTGGAATACAGTGATTTTGAATGGAAATGTAAACTAGATTATCACATTGTAAAGGTGCAATGGCTACTTACAATGATGTAGGTATGCTTATCATATGACTCAACAATTCCACTCCAGAGTTTAGCACCATGTAAAATGAAAATATGACTTTTAAGTACTTGTGAATTACCTATGATGCCCAAGACTGAGCATAAAGGCTTTGCCACCCACCATGTTATATCCCCAGCCCACATCTCAAACTTCTGCACATCACAAATGTTTTGTTTAGAATGGATAAAACACAATCAAACTCTCCATAAACTCCAGTGAATTGATAAGTACTTTGTATTCCAAGCAATGCTCTGCTTTTGAGCAGTTTAGCACTATGTATAGCAACCCATAAAACATTGTGCAATATAAAACTAAATAGCCAAACAAACAATAATACCAAACCTACAGTATGTTTCCATTCATATGAAATTCTAGAAAACTCTATATTTTAATGGTTTCTGGGAACTGTGGATAAGAAAGGGTATTGATTCCAAAGGGTCGTAAGGCAACCATTAAGTTAATGGAAATGTTCTGTGTCATGATTGCAACTGAGAATACATACTTCCTGTATTTCTCTGTTGTTTACAAAATGTGCAGCTAACACCAGTGACTATTATCTGGGTGTGAAGTCTCACACCTATAATCCCAGTACTTAGGAAATTGAGACAGGAGGACTGCTATAAATTTCAGGCAACTTGAGTGACACAGTAAAATCCAGGCTTCAGCAAACAAACAAACAAACAAAACCAAAGCAACAACAATGAAAACAAAATATAGGAAACAACAAACTAATGACTAAACTGTGGGATAAATACCTCCCAAGAAGGATGAGAGTATGAAAATAAATATTTTTTAAAATTATTTTTATAAATTCTATAATCTGGAATTGGTTTAAAAATAATGATTACCGACTAAAATATTGCTATATTTTATAATACTAAACATTACATATAAGTAATATACAGTAACCTTCTAGTATACTCTATAATTCTTCTACTTTAAGTCCTTCATCTATATAAACATAAACTATTAGTTATATATAAGTATAGCTGATAAATCTGATTTTAATATTTCATAAATATCCGAACAAAATTATTTAAACTTTTTCTTCGAAAGATGTTGTAAGTATCTTTTTACTTGAGTGAAAACATTCTGCTAGACAATAGGAGCATATTTAAAAATTAGTCCTGTGGAAATAAAATGTTATAAAATAGATTTTCTATGACAACGAGTTCAAAGGGTAATTTTCTCATTATTGATCTTTCTCAGAAATGATTTCTTTGTAATTATCCTCCCCCTTTCCACTGAAAATGCTTCAACCATTTCTTTAAAGAGTTCTGTTGAGTCTATCTATCTTCCACACACTCCTCTTCCCATAACCACTGATTCATTAGAATCTGAACAGCTGACTAAGCTAGAATTATCTTCAAGAAAGACTACTCTCTAGGGAGAGTCAGATGGCACCAGAAGATGCATACTGAAAAAGTAAGGAAAACAGTACAGTATCTGTCCTTTGAATTAAAAAAATCTATATGTATGTGGGGTAGTGTGGGGCAGTGTGGGGCAGTGTGGGGCAGTGTGGGGCAGTAGTCCGCTCAAGTAACTTAAGCTCAGAGTATTGAGTATTTGGCTTTGAGCCCTTGACTCCCTGTGGGCAATTTCTGCTTGCAGAAGGCTGAAGGAGCTTGGCCTTAACTCCTGAGTCTTTGATCCCTGTTTCAGTCACAACCTCTCACAGCTTCCCCTGCAGGAGATGTGTGCTCTATCAGGCAGACAATGCCCCAAGCTCCCAGCATTCTAGCTGGACCCTACACCCAGTCATCTGACCACAAGCCAGACATGCCACGCTCCGTACAATATAAGGGGCAGTGCCCCCTCCTCTCCCTCTCCTTCTCCCTCTCCCTCTCCTTCTCCCTCTCCCTCTCCCTCTCCCTCTTCCTTTCTCTCTCTCTCCCTCCCTCTCTCTCTCTCTTGCTCTTTGTTCTTCTCTTGCTTTCTTCCTCTCCTTTCTCTCTCCCTCCCCTTCCTCTCCTTTTCTTCTCTCTATTTAACCGGCCTATTTTCTCCTTCCAACAATAAAATAATTCATTTATATATTGCCTCCTTTTTAACTAATGTGCCTTGTAGCCACAGGTCAACACCGGGGAGCGAGAGAGCCCTGGGCCTCAGCAGCAGGCTCCTGCCTGTAGTACAACATATGTAGTACTATCAACTGAAAGATAATCAGAGATGGCTTCCCAAATATGTTTCTATAATAAATCAAACAACTTAATGTAATGATTTTATGTCTTCAATGCAAATATCAAAATGCATGTGAGTATCATGAAGAATTTATTTTATCTTTAGTATAGAATTCACCGGTACAGGCTGGATGTTGACTAAAAGTGTATGAATCGCCTACATTGAAATGTTTCATCCTTTAGCCACAATAAAAATAGCATGAATTTCACTCATATGTGCTAGTACCTGCACACACACAGACAATCAAACTCACAGCTATATGCACATACCACACACACACACACACACACACACACACACACACACACTGCCTATGAAGAAACATATTACAAGACATTGAAAAGCAATTATGTTTTTATAATTTATGATATAAGACTTTAAAAATACAAGATAATCAGGACTGGAATGTAGCTCAGTTTCAGAACACTACCTCAGTGTGCTTGGACCACATCATTTGATCTATTGACATGACACTCATGATACAAGTGTGTCACGTTCTAACACTATTACCAACATCTGCACTTGGTTATGGGTGCCAAGAAAAATGGACATCTTTGCTAAAAGATAAGTGAATGAGCATGTCTACATACCATATCTCTTTTTGTTTTGTGGTTGTTCATAGTCGTAACACTTCTGTTATGTGAATTAGTTAATTTGGTAAGTCACCAAATTCTTATAAATTCAAAGTTAATCTTTCTGTTAAAAATGTATCATCAAGAGGGCACAGTATTGTTTTCCTTACAAAAGAAAAAGAATAAAAAGGTCTGGGTAGATAATGGGTCACCTGAACCATCTGTGTCAGTAAGGTAACATCATGTCCTGCATAGCTAATGTTGAGAGATTACTGAAGGGTACTCTGAATTTTAATTCTGAGGCCTTCATAACTTGAACATATTCCAATAGATGTTTTGTTCCTTTGAAGATTAAATATTTCATTTCTCAAGAAGAAAATCTAGATTCTATTGATTTTTTTAACTTTAATAAACTATAATGGGAAATAAATTTAAAGTTCCAAATTAACACTATATAATGGATATTTTGATTGGACTGTATGTGGTGTTTGGATAATAATCATATAAGGAAAGTTATTTAATAAAACTATTTAAGATGCTCATCATTTCATATCTTCATTATATTTTAGTTAGGACATTTCAGACTTACCCTCCACAGTATAAGCATCTCCTTATCTATGTAGAAGCAGAATAATTTGTATATTAATAACATCAAAAGAGTTATACCACATTAATTTCCTGGATTGAGTTCAGATTTGATCAAGGTGACCTGAAAATGAGTAAGTTTAATAGAGATTTTTGCTGCCCAATAAATGTTCTTGAATAATATAAATAGTTGAAGACTCAGAATAACTTACAATAATCATGAAGGTTTTGAAATATATATATATTTATAAATATATGTATATATATATATATTTCTAGGGGAAAGTCAGTTTTTTTGTTTTAAGATTATGTCCTATGCTTCTAGTTATTTCTAGTTATTGCCTTATACTCCTGAGAATATAGTAAGTATAACCTGGACTCTGTATATTATTTTTACAAAAAGAAAGGCCAAGAATTCGGAAGTATGGTGGTTGGAATGAATCTGGGAGGAGTTAGAGGGAGAAGTGAATGGGAGATAAATATGATAAAATACATCTTATGAAATTCTCAAATAAGTTATAAAATACTATATAAAACACATAGATAAAGAAATTAATTTAAAAATTTCATGTTTCACCAATCTCAGACATGAACATACACTATTTTAATATGAAACCAGACTATTTCTTCTATGCAATACTGCAGCCTAAATTCGTTATCAAAAACATTACTCAAATTCCAAAAGTATTTTAAAGATGAAGTGCATTTACTGGGCTAAGTTTCTTTCTTTATTTATTTTAATTTTATTTAATCTTTTTTTTTTCAGTCCAGATACTATCCCTGTCTTGGTCCACCCTCTGACTGTTCAACATCACAAACTTCCTCCTCTGTCTCCACTGCTCATCCCTCATTCCACTAGACCTCCCCACTCTTGAGAGTTAGGTACATCTTCTCTGAGTGGAGACCAGGCAGTCTTCTGCTGTGTATGTGTTGGGGGCCTCATATTAGCTGGTATCTTCTGCCTGGTTGGTGACCCAGTGTCTGAGAGATCTCGCGGGTCTAGGTTAGTTGAGACCACTGTTCCTCCTACGGGGCTGCCCTCCTCCTCAGCTTCTTTCAGCTTTTCCCTAATTCATCCACAGAGGTCAGCAGCTTCTATCCATTGGTTGGGTGTAAATATCTGAATCTGACTCTTTCAGCTGCTTGTTGGTTTTTTTGGAGGGCAGACATGATAGGTCCCTTTTTGTGAGCACTCTATAGCCTCAGTAATAGTGTCAGACCTTGAAGCCTCCCCTTGAGCTGGATCCTAATTTGGGCCTGTTGCTGGGCCTCTGTTTCCTCATGTTCATCTCCAATTTTGTCCTTGTAGTTCTTCTAGACAGGAACAAATATGCATCAGAGTCTTATGATTCACCATGTGGTTGCTGGGAATTGAACTCATGACCTCTGAAGGAACAGCCAGTGCTATTTGTTTGTTTGTTTGTTTATTGGATATTTTATTTATATTTCAAATGTGATCCCCTTTCCCGGTTTCCCTCCCTCCTGGAAACATCCTATTACATCCTCCCTCCCCCTGTTTCTATAAGGGCATTCCTCCACCCACCCACCAGTTGATAAAAAAACTTCATCAAAGTGGCAGACAGTGCTCTTAACTCTGAGACATCTCTCCATTCGTGGGTTAATTTTCATAACGTAGATTTTAGTTTCTACAAAGCCATGTTTCTTCTGGACATGAACTTCTCAGAATCTGCTAAAGGAGATATCACTAATATTAAGGCGTCCCAGCAGAATTTATCCAGAAAAAAAATAATAATATTTGAATATATGTACAATTCATTCCAGTTGAATATGAGCATCAAAGGCATTCAAGTCCACTCTTTGCATTTTTCTATGCATGCTAGTTTTACTTGCTTAATGAAAACTTACTTTCAAACCAGACCCATGTTCCTGTCCTCATGTTCAAGATGATATATTCTATAGTTTCTTCTAGTCAACATGAGTTAAAAAGTATTTAGGGAAAATTCCCAAATCAAGAGATGGAGAGATAGATCAACGAGAACACTTAATTCTACTGCAGAGAACTCAAGTTTGGGTCTCATCACTATTCAGATGGCTCATAGCTACCTGCAACTCCAACTCCATGGAATTATATCTTCTCTGCTAGCCTCCAGGGATATTACATGTACATGTAAAACCCCAAATAAACCCACAGAGATAGATACAGGAGCCCCATATCGATGCACAGACATTCTTCTTCCCATGCAATGAACACATACTCCTCCTGATATACCTTAAAATTATTGTCTCATTTGGAATTACTGTATGGATGTCATACTGGTCCAATAGGTAAGAAAAGTGCCACACTGACAGGGCTGTTTCTGTTGGAGAAAGAGAGAGAGAGACAGACAGAGACAGACAAAGAGAGACAGACAGAGACACACACACACACACACACACACACACACACACACAGAGAGAGAGAGAGAGAGAGAGAGAGAGAGAGAGAGAGATCTTTCAAAAGGAAAAAGAAGATAAAAATTGCTAAGCTTTGGAAAAGAGATGATATTTGTTACTGGGATTCCCTCCTCTGTCCTCAGTGTGTTCCTGTGTCACATCCACTGTTGTATCACATTACATTGCTTATATTCAGGCAACCTTCATTTTACTAACTGCAGCATCTTAGCACGTGATTCTGGCAGGTAAGCTATGCCATGTTGAAACTGAAAGGTTTCCAATTAGTGAAGAGGTGAGGTGAACATTGTTGGAGGAGGGGGGACTGGGGTGATAATAAGGCCTCTGTTTACTCTGAAAATGAAAGTGATCACTTTAGCATCTTTGTCTTTGTGGTGCTTCACAGTACAGGAGATATGACCAGAAGGTGTGATAAAGTGCTCACTCATCCACCCTGCTGTGTCCTATTATGTAGGCATGCTATCATTTCGTAGCATCTCAAGAAAAAGATACAACAATATAAAAATAGAACCTCTTGAAAGACTGAGGAAGATCACACTCAGAATTGTGTAACATATTAACTGTTTACAGCATTATTAGTTACTATAGGTCTCCTACAATTTTTACTTTAACTTTATCTTTTATCAAGGAATGCATGAGAAACTGTATATCTAGTGTTTAAGATTACTCATGGCTTCACATATCCACTGGAGACCATGAAACAAAAATTTATGATAAGAGAGGATTAAAATAACATCTTAATAGTTTACTGATCATATGACACTTCAACATGCCATTACCACCTATTAGGATTCTGCACATTTCATATGCCCACACAAAAATAATTTTAAAACATTTTAAATATACTCTCTGGACCAACAGCATATAAAGTACTGATTTTTATATATTGATAAATTCCTCTCATAGGAGTTGCATTAACTTAGGCTTCATTCAGCAACATAGAAGAGAAAATCTTGCTTTCACTAGTCCATACCATCCCATTACATACAACATTATATCATGGAGAGTGTAGACTGTTTGTATTCTAACAAGTTGTTGCACATATCAGCTTTATAGAAGATATTAATTTCAAAAGAATGTAGCTAGTTCATCTATAAAATAAAAGGGGACCTTACAAAGTTGTGAAAATTAAATATAGTACAAAGCAGTGAATACATGACCTTCCAAATAACTAATGCCGAAGAAACAGAAGCAATTGCTATGGTCCCTTATGCTCAGATTATTTTTGTTAATTTTACACTTGAGTACTGTCTTTACATAATTTCTAACCTTTGCTTTTCACCTTCTAACTTCCCCTGTACCTAATTCTACTTTCTCTCAAACTTATGATCTTATCTTCTTTAAATTATCATTGGTGTGTATGTTTGCTTGTTTGCCTCTCTCTGTCTCTCACAGTTTCCGTCTGTCTCTGACTCTGACTCTGTCTCTGTCTGTCCATCTCTGTTTGTCTGTCTGTCTACAATCTACTAAGTCTATTTAATATTGCTCCTAAGTACATGTTGCACTGTAGATGTACACACTACAGTAGAGCACCCCCAGTTACTTATTTTGAACAGCTTTGGATACTTGTAATGATCCCCATTGCTACAAAACTAAGGTTCTTTGGCAAGGAGTGGGAACTACCATCTGTCACTAACAGGATGAATAATTAGGATCCAGTTAGACATTGGGTAGGTTTAAGGAAACAGCAGAAGTAGGCTCTTCTCTAAGGTCTATGACCGCTGCAAGTATAGGTAGTTGGCTAGGTTTACAGTACAGGACATGTGTTCTCTCTTATTGAGTAGGCTTCACATCCGATCAGATAGTAGTTGTTTCCCTCTGAGATAAAACTGGTGTCTTGTCAGGCTGATCGCTACTGTGTTTCACAGGCTTTGCTGCTGTGTGGGGACTACTGATGGCATTTCTCCCTTGGCAGCTTCCAGAAGTAGTTATCAGGGAAGAAGCTTCCAGGTCAGTTCCTGGTGGATTTCTCAAAGTCCTGTGTCTCAGGTGGTATCTTCTTCAAGCTCTTCACTTCAAGATCTCTGACTCAAGCAAGTACAATGGCAAGTGTCTATATTCTACAGGGAGTCCCTTGAATTCCATTGAATAACAACTTGAAAGGAGGATTCCCATGCCTGGTTTTGGAGTTTTGTTAGCTATTTTTATGCCTCATAAAAGGAGCATTAACATCCCATATGCCATATGGAATAAATCCATTCAAAGTATACACATACTCTCTCTCTCTCTTTCTCTCTCTCTCTCTCTCTCTCTCTCTCTCTCTCTCTCTCACACACACACACACACACACACACACACACACACAAGTTTTTAAGTATGTTTATGGCCCATTCTTTTAAAATTACATTATATATTGTAGTTTTCTTTGAATATGAAAATTTCTTTTGGGAATATTTCTTCCTTTTAAATAGCTTAATAATCATTGCATATAATTATGTGAATTTATATATATTTCATAATTTTTAATTATGTTGAATTAATCTCATTAACAACTCTGCCACATATTTTTAATTATGAAAAATACTTAAATATAAAAATGATGACAATAAATATTAACAAAAGCCTGATTAATAATAGTGCCATTTTGAAGTGAGGAAGTGAATAGTGCTATTATTGTAAATTAGCATGTGGTTGGAAAATGATATTATTCTGGTCGTGGGGAGAACCAGAAGCCAGCTAAGTCACACCTCAGAGTCCAAGGAAAGATTCCTCTAATAGCTTCAGGTAGGAAGTAAAATACAAACTATATGGCTCAGCAGTGAATATAAACATTGACTACTGCATTAATGCATTGAATATTGATCTAACATGAATTGTATTATGCCTATATTGAAAGATGGAATATGTACGTGTATGGTTTTAGTAAAGAATTTTTAAGTATTAGAGAAAATGTGTAGTAGTGTAAGCACATTATTCAATTCTATGGAAATCATTACAAAGTTATATAAACTAGTTGAAAATAGTTATCAGTGAGGAGTCAACTGAGGGAGTTTAGAAAAAGTGAGGGAATTATTTTTTATCATTACACTTGAAGTATTAGTTAAGTTTTCAAATACTACATATAGGTAATTTTGAAGATTGAAAATAAAACAAAATAATACAAACAATATCAAATAAAATAAAATAAACTGAAATAAAGAAATAAAAGAATTAAAAGCTATTCATCTCCACATAGAAAACAAATGATTATGGCTACAAGCATCCTTTCAACACATGCTTGTTGATGCACATTAAGATGCTGAACCTAGGCTTAAAGAAACATTGATTTGTGTATTTTGGTTTCAGAGTTGCTAGATTTTGTCTTTGACTAATTGACTTCTAGGATGCTTCTCTGCCCAATATCTACTCAGAATATAAAAAAAATTACTCTTCAGAACATCATCTCAGATACCTAAGAATAAAATCAAAAAAAGAAGACTAGGAAAAAAGGCTGGCATTTTCATACAATTTGTTGCTTTGTATAGACAAAGGCATACTTTATGCCTCACTCCTAACATCTGTACCCTCCACAAGGTTTGACCAAACAAGTGGGATCACATGATCAATTTCAAGACTCGGTGTATTCAATATAGTACCAGGTCACAGTTTTACAGTTAAAATTGTATAGTGCTTGAGAAAGTGATTCTATATAATACAATCAATTATAGGCTTTATCAAGCCCAGAAGACAATCAGACGCAATACAACCATGGTATACATTTTTAACTTTTAAAACGTGTTCTCATCTCTTAATTTTTCCCTTGATTTCATGAACATTCACTAGAAAAAAAAACTTGTAAATCGATATTAAGCACATTCAAGGAACTCTTTTCCACTTTCTGATCAATAAAAAATGTCAAATGCTTTAATTAGAATGTATTTGCAAAATGAGTTCAGAATTCTGCAATTCCAGTGCCATTATAGAAACTCATGTGTGTGGGAACCTTGGATATCAGTCATGAGCACATACATATTAGGCAGTATGGCCATATATGGAATACATTTAAAAATTGGTACAACCACTCTGAAAATCAATTTGGATGCTCCTCAGAAAATTGGAAATAGATCTGCCTGAAGACCTAGTAATACCACTCTTGGGAATACACCCAAAAGATGCCCCACCATGCTACAGGGACATGTGTTCCACTGTGTTCATAGCGACCTTATTTGTGATAGCCAGAAGCTGGAAACAACCCAGATGTCCCATGACAAAAGAATGGATACAGAAAATGTAGTTAATTTACACAATGGAATACTACTCAGGTATTAAGAATGAGGACATCCTGAGTTTTGCAGGAAAATGGATGGAACTAGAAAATATTATCCTGAGTGAGGTAAGTCAAACCCAAAGGACATGCATGGGATATACTCACTTATAAATGGATGTTAGCCAAAAAATAATAATAATAAAAATAAGTACAGAATACCCAAAATACAGTCCACAGAACTCAAAAAGGTCAACAAGCTAAAGTGCCCAAGTTATGATATCTCAGTCCCAATTGGGAGGCAGAAGAAAGCTATCACAACTGGGGATGGAGGGAGAGACCTGGGAGGAAAAGTGGATCTGGGTAGGGAGTGAGGCAAGAGGGGAAACTGATCTGGTATCGGAAAAGAACTGAAGCCCTGATGGCCAACAGAAAGAATGGAAACAGGCAATCTCGGGAGGTAGGAGGTTGTAGGTACCCTCTAGAATGCATCAGAGACCTGGGAGGTGAGATAGTCTTAGGACTCAAAGGAAAGAACCTTAGATAAAAATGCCTGACAGTAGGGAGAGGGAACTTATAGAGCCCACCCTCAGCAGGAAGACAGGGCATCAAATGAGGGAGGGGGGCATCCCACAGTCACAACTCTGATCCATAATTGTTCCTGGCTGGAAGAATTACAGGGATGGAAATGGAGAGGAACCTGAGGGAAAAAAGGTCCAAGGGATAGGCCCAAGGTGGGATGTAGCTCAAGGGGAGGTCCCAAGGCCTAACACTATTACTGAGGCTATGGAGCACTCATAAAAAGGGATCTAGCATGACTGTACTCTGGAACACCCAAGAAGGAGCTGAAAGTGTTAGATGCAGATATTTGCACCCAACCAATGGATAGAAGCAGCTGAACCCTGTTGTTGAATTAGGGAAAGGCTGAGAGAAGGTGAGGAGAAGGGTGATCCTGTAGGAGGACCAGCAGTCTTAATTAATCTGGACCCCCGAGATCCTTCAAACACTGAACCACCAACCAGGCAGTATACATCAGCTGATATGAGGGCCCCAACACACATACAGCAGAGGACTGCTGAGTCTGTGTACAATCAGAGATGATGCATCTAACCCTCAAGAGACTGGATGCCCCAGGGAGTTTAGATGTCAGGTGGGGTAGGGGGTGGGTACATCCACATGGAGACAGGAGTGTGAAGACAGGAGGAGGTATGGTATGTGGAACAGTCGGAGGGTCGATTGGGGGATAGGCAGGAATAAAATATGGAGTGTAAAAATTAATTAATTAATTAATTAATTAACTAATAAAAACAATTCTGTTGTGATGGCTTCTGCCCAGACAAATTTTTAAATTTTGCCCCACATGGTCGAAACTCTCTCAGAAGAATGGAGAGTACCACCTACATGACATTCTTTACTTCTATCTACTCCTTAATATTTATATTCAATTCTCTTTCTTTTGGTAAAGGGATGCTTTGAGCTCATCTCTTTCCTTTCCTACTGCTCTTGGCTTATTTCTTGGATCATCCTTCCTTTCTTTAGTTTATCTTGCCTTATATCCACTGATACTTAAATGTACTCACTTTACAATCATCATACGCCTTTTTCTACATTTCCTTAATTTCAACAAAATCTAATATCTATAAAAGAAAATATTAAGCTTCTTTCTATCCCTTCTCCCATTTATATTTTCAATCATATAGTTTTTCTGTAAAAGTTATAATATGTTCAATTTTTGCATTCCATCTCTTGTTTTAATTACACTTTGCAATGGTTAATCTTCAACATCTGGACTGCATTTGAAATTGCTTAGAAAAAAAATGTCTTTTGATAGAATTTTCAGAGAGTTTAATTGGGGGAAGGTACATTGTGAATGTGATCCACATCACTCCATGAACTGGATTTCTAGGCTAAGGAAAAGGAGTAAAATGGGAATGTCTCTGCATCAGCACCCATCTCACTTTGTTCAAGGGTGAACACATGCACCAAGCTCCTGCCCCCATGCCAGCCTTGCCATGATGAACTGCACTCTCTAACTGAGAGTGTAAATAACCCCTTCCTCCCTTTGGCTGGTTTTTGCTAGGTATTTGATCACTCCAACATGACTTCCATTACTGCTACTGATTTTAAACAAGTTTCCCTGTAGAAGAAATCTACCAGAGAGTCCCTGCCTTCGGTTTCTTTCTTGGCCTATACTGACAAAGTGCAAATAAATAAATAAATAAATAAATAAATAAATAAATAAAGTTGATTCTACTAGGATCAGGATGAGACATGTCAAACCTGTCAGAGCAATTAAAATAAACATTTTCCCACATTGAGAATTGTCATTCTCTGTCACTCAATGCACAGAATCATGGTAATAATGATGATGACCTGGGATGTTAGCAGTAATGATGTCTCTCCTGGTAACACAAACATCCACAACGGTTGTTGAGGTGGTGGCAGCAATATGTGGTAGCCTTTATGGATGAGTAGAGTAGTAATTGCAGAAACAGCAGTAGCTGCAACCTCCAAAACAATCACCTGACATTTGTGCATGCTCTGCACTCAGATATGCAGCTTCCAGACCATTCTATGAATATTCACTAGGTTTTATCTGGTTCCATATGAAATCACAAATATTGAACCAAATGGAAGCTTATATCCAAGTGGGAAAATAAGGCTTTGTGGTAACAATGTATCCATGTGAAAGTCTGTGGTTTAAATTGCCCTGTGTCCTAATTGCTCATCCAGCTGACCTATAAGTATTTACTGTTTTGTTGGAGTGTAACTTAAAACATTCTTTTGCCAATAGTCTCTCAGATCTCACTATTCCATGTTACTGTCACTATTCCTCCTGGAATTTATGGAATGTGTAGTAGGCACTAGAGAATGAGGAACCCATGTGAATTTTCATAAGCTTCAGGAATCCTTCTGAGCACAGTGTCATCATCAACTAAGATACAGTGAGTTGTCTGAGAGAAAGGCATCATTCTATTGTGGCCACGAATGTTCAATTATTTGTTTCCTGCCTTTAAAGAGAACGAGAAAAGGGGTTAGTGACATGGTTGTGAATGTGTACATTATATTATTTAAATTTTTCTCCAAAGTGAAGCACTAGCAAATAGAATTTCCCCACTTTTGATAAGGTACTATTTGCTCTATGTTTTAAATTAGGCTCAACTTTGGAGGTTTACATAGGCCTTAATAATGAGAGCCAAGACCTGGGGATTTTCAGAGGAAAGAAATGACTTCCAAGTGAGAAGTCATTTCCAATAAAGTAATAGAGATGAGGCCCATCTGTCTATAACAAAGTGTCACGAATCAAGCTCATTTCCCCAGTTTGTTAAAAATCAAACATTCTTTCTAACAACATATACTGCCCTGCTTTCCTTTGTCAACGGATGCTAATAATGCTACCAAAAAATAATGCTTCATTATTTACACCACTGCAGAGTCCAAGGATGTACACCTTGCCAGCATCTGTGTCAGTGCTAGGGTATTTGAATAGCATGTGAGAGGCCCTGAGTTTGATTCAGAGTATTATATAAACAAGATAAAACAACCCAATTAAAAGTAACCACAAATATCAATCGAACAACAGCAATAACTGACATAAACACACATACAGCAAAATAAAGCAAATCTCCAGAGATACAAGATGTCACTTGCCCATTACAAACATGAGAAAACAAATACCATACAGAATAGCTAAATCTGAATTCTAACAACCCAGGAGAGAAGCTGAAATGTAAGACTGCCTATTCTAAGAAGCACTGTGCTATTAACAGATGCCACCCATTTTATTAGTTATGTCCATGAAAACTGGTTCCAGTCTATACAACATTGCAGGAGATAGGAAGAGAAAATAAGTCACTAGGAAGTAGATTTGACACTTCTAGTGTCATTTTCTTCAAATTTAAAGTTTCAGCAGGCAAGCTTAAGAAATATTTAAAAATAATGTTCTAATACATTTTCGAGCTTTCCCTACCTCATACTGATGTAGAAAACAGAGTTTTTGCTGTTATCCTACAACATTTCTACATGTAAGTCTATGTATTTTTGTCTTCTTCATATGCTATCAGCTGCTTCTGTTTGTTTATCTAGGACTACAAACTGTGTAAATAAACAGGAGTTATCTTTCCTTTTCAGTCTTCTCAAAGGCTCCATGCCATTTATAGAAAATAGATTGTTAAGATATATATTTCACAAAGGAAGTTGGGAAGTCATAACCTTAGGGAGAGAGTAGACTAGAAAAACTAGAAAACAGGGTTTCTTTGTCCAGGTTATCTGTTTTATAAATGTTAGGATGCTCTCATTAAGCATAGACAGTTTGGACGAATTCATATCTTCCCCCAATAAGATTTTCAGTATTTTGTAGGCTAAAACAATTGAGTGGATTTATTCATTCATAATTTTTCTACTCCTTGAAAATGATCCTGACACACTTAGGGTATAACTTCTTTAGGGGCAGAGATTTACCCTTAGAATGCTTGCTTGACTTCTGACTGGATCATGAGGAAATATGAATTTCCCTTGAAATGAACCTTCATCCCTGTTCAGGAGAGATGGATGCCATCTTTCCCTTACATTGGTAGAAATTCCCCTAAATCTCACCTTTCCTGAATTACAGGGTTTTTCTAGGCATATTTACAATGAAGCTAAGGCATGTGCAAATATATTTCCTTAAGAAGAAAGTTGATCATGTTTTAAGTGGTTATTTTAATAACCATTTCTATTTTCACTACATACCAGGTTGAAGCTCTCATAATCCTCAAAATCAGCATGGGAGCTAACAAACATTCATGTTATGGACTCAGCATCTCAATGTGCTTTACCAAAGAAGGGTGAAGAATAAGATGATATAATCCACAAATGATCCATTCAAACATTTAAATATCGAATGCACAATGATTGACAGTTAATCTTGTCTAAAGACTTTTAGTCCCAAATTCCAGTGCCTTTTATCAAAAAGAATCAGTTCACAAGATATTCAATGAGTTCCCAGAATGCCTGCAACTCTATCACAAAGCCCCATCTGCAAAAAGGTCACCTACTACGAGCACCATACAAAACTGCTTCCACTGCTAGATTAAGTCTGAATATTTGAAAACATCTTTAGAGAAATAAAAAGAAACTCCCTAATGATTGAAATTTCATCTAAAATGGATGAAACATTGCAGAGTATCATTCCTCCGGATATTCTTTCATTGGCTTTTCTTTTGGAGAAGCAAGTAGCAAATCTCTCCTAGCCTGGATATGTGTATGTAATTATGAGAGAATGGAACGTGTGCCAAGGACTGGGCAAATCCTTTGAGTGCCTTTTCTTTTTTTTTTTTGGTTTTTCGAGACAGGGTTTCTCTCTGTAACCCCGGCTGTCCTGGTACTCACTATGTAGACCAGGCTGGCCTCGAACTCGGAAATCCGCCTGCCTCCGCCTCCCAAGTGCTAGGATTAAAGGCGTGCGCCACCACCGCCCGGCTTGAGTGCCTTTTCATACAATCATTTTTGATGTTGTTGTTGTTTTGGTTTTTTGATTTTTTTGTTTGTTTTTAGTTACCCTCCGAAAAAAAAGGAAAAATAAAATAAAAAACAAAGACAAAACCAAAAAATATTCCTGTTGCCTCCCCCTCCCCGTGCTCACCAACCCACCCTCTCCCATTTCCTGGGCCTGGCATTCCCCTACACTGGGGCATAGAACCTTCACAGGGCCAAGGGCTTTTCCTCCCATTGATGACCAACTAGGCCATCCTCTGCTACATGTGCAGCTGGAGCCATGGGTCCCACCATGTGTACTCTTTGGTTGGTGGTTTAGTCCCTGGAAGCTCTGAAGTTACTAGTTAGTTCATATTGTTATTCTTCTTAAGGGGCTACAAACCCATCAGCTCCTTGGGTCCTTTCTCTAGCTCCTTCATTGGGGCCCTGTACTCAGTCCAATGGATGGCTGTGAGCCTCTACTTCTGTATTAGTCGGTCAATGTCAAAGACTCTCAGGAGACAGCTAGATCAGGCTCCTGTCAGCCAGCACTTGCTGGCATCCCACAGTAGTGTCTGAGTTTGATGACTGAATATGGAAATGCTTCCCAGATGGAACAGTCTCCGGATTGTCCTTCCTTCAGTCTCTGCTCCATAGTTTGTCTCTGAAACTCCTTCCATGGGTATTTTGTTCCCCCTTTTAAGAAGGAACAAAGTATCCATACTTTGGTCCTCCTTCTTGAGTTTCTTGTGGTTTTTGGATTGTACTTTGTGTGTTCTGAACTTATGGGCTAGTATCCACTTATCAGAGAGTGCATACCATGCTTGTTCTTTTGTGATTGGGTTACCTCATTCAGGATGATATTCTCCAGATCCATCCATTTCCCTAAGAATTTCATAAATTCATGCAATCTTTTAAAACATCACCAAATAAAGTTCGATTGCTGCTAGTTTGCATGTGAGGAAATAACTGCTGCAGTGTGTGCAGCAGATTCCCATGGGCCAGCCAGTCTGGGTCTCCTTCAACCCATGGGGGGAAGAGGGTCCTAGTCAGGCAGACAAGGCGTTGGAGAAGAAATGACAAACAGACACAGCACGAGGGAGTGCAGATTCTGAATGTAATTTGTACAAAATAGAAATCAGGCTTATATGGTATACAGAGAACAGGGAAAACTACCGAAGTTAGGTAGACAGGAGATGGCTACAACAAGGTCAGTGAGAACAAGCAGACAAGTGCAAAGTAGAAGAGCAGTGGTGTCTTTCTACTTAGGCTAGGATGTCCTGGCAGCCCCAAGATAAACTCTCAGGGTCTGTCTGAGCCAAGTAGCTGAAGGTCATATTTTAGCACTCCTTGGCTGTAACATAAATAATTAGTGGGGGAAGCCCTACAACTTCTAACTTCTCATTGGCAGTAAAACAGTTTTTCTTTGTGTGACACTTCTCTGATAACAAGTGCCTAACTGCTATCTCTAACTCTTGAGACACCCTGTCTGGTAAGCTTCTTAGTAAAAATTCCAAGCTAATTACAACTAGGAAATCTATTAGGATTATTGAAGCACTGTGAAGGCCATGAAATAATGTTCAATCTCAGTTTTAGCTATAACAAAATATTTCTTAGGGCCCCTTTATGCCTGAATAAAGAAAGCATGCAGATCTCTTCACAGACTTAGCAGAGATCAATCTGGAACAAGTCTAAGTTGGGAGATGCCAACAACTGACTGAAATACCCAGGAGACAAACTCCCTTTGGAGTCATAATACTTCTTGTCCATGATCAGGTTTTAACCCTGATAATGTAGACCTACTGGGGTAGAAGAGTGAGTGCAGCAGCAGATCATTGACTAAAGTTTGGTGGTTTAAACCAGTACAACCCCATAGACATTCCTATAATTTCCTCTGATCTTCATAAACTGTAGGTGGGAAACCTTCTCTTTCTTGAAAAAATTGTCATGAATGATCAAATCCTATGAAAATCATTTAATCAATGTCTTCATTTTAAAGATGATAAGAACCACTTTCCAGTGTCTTTTTTATTTCAAGACTCATAAACTTCAAGAACATACATGGCTGGATATGATTTTTCCCTAGTAAATATTATTTAAATGCCTTGCTTTATAAAACAACTTAAATACATAAAACTTACAATAACTTTCTGTGAAAACTTCTATTGATATTATTTTGTATTTCCAAGCTTTCTGAATAACAAGTAATATGCCCAATAGAGATGATAAAATCACAGTATGTATTACTTATCTCACAGTGTGTACTATTCTTGTATCTTTATAGTCCACACATACATCATTTTAATGTCTATGTAATATTCCATCAAACTGATGTACCATGAAACCAATTCCCCATCCTCATAAGATATCTGACTTTAATAAATACAATACTGCTTTTGTGTAGGCATGTAGTAGATATGACCAAACATATTTTCAATGAACAAAAATCATTCCAGAGTAAGTAGATTGTGATCTATATCCAAATATCAGGTTTGAGAGAAAAGCCTTAAGGAAGTGCAGATATCCTTATTTACTTTTCTTTGCAATATCGAGGTCTGGAAGAACAATTCTGTATCTTCCATCTGTAATACATATTATCATCATTTTGATTATGCATGAATATTTGTGGGTACATGTTGCACCTTGTAAATTCATGACATAGATAAAAATAATCCTCTGCCCCCACACTTAGGAACTTGGAGAAAAATGAACAAAGCACTGTGAACATTTACCAGAGATATGTTTAATATATGAAGAATTCACAAAAAATGTAAGGTTTGGAGAATAATGTTAAGTGGAGAAAGGAAGATTCCAGATAATGAATGAATTTGCAGTGATGGCATCTGCAGTTATTTCTCACTCTCTGATGGACATGACTGGATACATTTATCAAACACAGTTGAGCTCTAGCAATTCTCTGCTGTCTGAGAGGAGTTTATCTGTCTGGTGTGAATAATTTAGCTATTATAGGACAAACGGCTCTGTTTATTCATCCACAAGTAGACGTGGCTATCTTCTCTGAGATATCAGCACCTGCAAGGCTGAAGGCAGTCTTTGACCAAAATGTTTGTCAGGAGCTATAACTGTTCCTTGGGGATGGTCTATTTTCCCCCTGCTGAAATTCTGAAGGGCACAAGAACAAGTGGAAATGTGATAGTGCTTGAACATGGAGGCTGAATCACAAAGAATTAATGTTTGGGACAACTATAATTCGATGAAGGGGATAGAGGAGCCATGAATAGATAGACTTTCTCACCTAGGTAATCATGGGCAGAAAAATCCAAAATATTATAAATGGAGGCATTATTTTTTGAAGCAAGTATTGATACACATAAATGTTTATGAGTAGAATATTGATATTACATTAAACTATATTACCAGTTTAAAATATCATGTGGCAAATTCAGTGTGGTACTCCTTATTAGTAGTGATTATTTCAATGGGGTGCACAAAACTAATGAATGCAGCACTTTAATGATGCATTTCTACCAACCCTCCCATATGCATCTGTGAAGACATTGCTTTATAGAAACTGTATATCTAATTTTCGTTGCCTAAACCTGGACATTTAATATGCAATATAAGAACAATGCCATAATGTTAAAAGGAGTATAGAAAAAATAAAATACTATGACCTTTTTCTAGACTTTGGAAATATCATAGTTTAATTAAAAATTCAGTAGGACAAGAGGGCAGTAAGTACACCAAAGGGACAACAAAACACAGAAAAGGAAAGAGAGGCAAGACAGGTAAGAAAGAATGAAGGAAGAGAGGTAAAGTCAGGGAGAAATTTACAAAGAATGAAGCCTTTCTTCAGTCATGAAGTTTCACTGAACTGTCATGAGAAATATGAATTACATTAACCTGTTAACAATAGAGACATGTCACTGATGTGTTAGAACAGTAAAGTAGTTGTGCAGAGAAACAGAGGTAGGGCATGAAGGTATTTGGAAAAATACAAACAAGCCAAAACTTAAGGCTAAGTATGAAGCTTTGAAGTGGACTCAAGAAATGGGTAGATTTGAGAATAATTTGGATGTTCAAACAAATCCATGTATTTATAAAGGGTTGTAGAGGAGGTAAAGGGGAAGAGTGGGATATAAATATAATTCCTTATTTTCATAAATCAGTATTTCTTTTATACAGCAGTGTTGTGAAGGCTGATGTGGAGCAAGTTGACAAACCTGAGTGGTTAGGAAAGTGACCATGAACCCCAAGCCCTTCCTGTATCCCAACATCTTGTAATAACATTTTCATACTTCTTATTTCTCTGCTTCTTGACTCTGGGCTGCCACTGTGATTTTCTTTGGTCTATTGTATTTTTAAAAAAGTGAAGAATCTCCTGATTCACTTCCCGTATCCCTTGTTGCCTGGAGAATCCGTCCAATGCTTTGTAAACAAGATCGGGCTAGTAGCCTTCTATAGCCATGTAAGACTAGTATTTGGTGACAGTCCTCAGTCACTGCCACACAAGACATATTTATTTTCTTTGCTGTTAGGACAAAATCATATTACTTTAGAAAATAAAAATAATAAAAAGAATTTTTTTCACTTACAATTTTGTAGTGACCCAGAATTGGTCCTGTCTAAAGGAAATGCAGGGATAAAAATTGGAGCAGAGACTGAAGGAAAGGTCCTTCACAGACTGCCTCAACATGGGATCCAACCCATGAACAGACACCAAATCCAAACATTATGGCTGATGCCAAGATGTGCTTACAGACAGGAGCCTGGCATGGCTGTCCTTTGAGAGGATCTACCTGCAATTGCCTGAGACAGATGCAGATACTTACAGCCAACCATGAGACTGATCCTGGGGACCCATATGGAAGAGTTAGAGGATGTACTGAGGGAGATGAAGAGGAATGCAAGCCAATAGGGAGAAAAACAGTACCAAGTAACTGGACCCCTCAGAGTTCCCTGGGACTAAGCATCAACCAAAGATCATATGTGAACTGGTCTGCATCCCCTGCTACATGTGTAGCAGAGGACTTCCTTGTCTGGCCTCAATAGGAGGGGGTGTCCTTGGTCCTGTGGAGGTTTGATGCCCCAGAGAAGGAAGAGGAGAGAAGGGTGAGGTGGAAGTGGGTGAGCACCCACTTAGAGGCGAAGGGGGGAAGGGTGGGATAGAGGGGCTCAAGAAGGGAAGGCCAGGAAGGCAGACATTTGAAATGTAAATAAATAAAATACTGAAAAAAGGAAATATTCAGTAAGTCTACTCGAATCTAAGTCTAATACTAAGTCTAGTTATTCTTCTGTACACAGAAAAGGTAAAATCATTTCCCGTGTATGTTTCAGCATTCGGTACCTGCTCGTATGCTTTAGCTTTCAGCCATCACTGCACCATCTCCACAGTCTGTCTCTATATACTCATCTATTGTCATGTACTGCTTCAACAGCAATATCTCCTCCTTCCTTTCTCTTCCACGGCCAGTTGTATTTATTAGACTCACCTGAACAACAGAGGATAACCTCCCTAACTCTGTGCTTTTAAATAGATCATATTCACATGCCAAGATGTGCTTACAGACAATAGGCCTGGCATGGCTGTCCTTTGAGAGGCTCTACCAGCACCTGCCTGAGACAGATGCAGACACTTACAGACAACCATGAGACTGTTACTTTTGATATATAGTCACAGGGTTTATAGAACAGCATACCAATACCTGAGGTCACAGGCTGGACATCATTTGCCTTCAAGGCCAGGCTGAGCAACCCTGGCCATTTGCCAGATGATTTCGAAAGCAGGAGTAAGAATGACCAAGGACATCCAGATCAGAGCAGGCCATTTCAGCCCAAGATAAATTACTGAGAAACAGGCTGACTATTATTTTAAATTCTAAGTTTAGAATGCTTTGTTATACAGAAAAAGGAAACTGATATAGGTAAGATATTCAATTTAAAAAAATCTGTGAATACTGTAGGATCATTCATAAAGTTAAATTACCAGGTAAAATGATAGATTTTTTGACTTGACCTAAAATTATCAGGTCAACAATTAAACTTCAAACGAAAAAGCCACATGAGTGGCTTTGATTCCTAGAATATAAGTATACTACTCTTTACCATCATGTGGGAAGTTTGAAACTCTCCTTCTTTGGCAGTTTATTATGTTTTATCTCCAGTGAAAACATATATTTTTTTTAACATTTAAAAGAATGTCTTCTTTCAGATAGGGATTCTGGTCTCTTTCCACTCAAAGAGCTTGTAAGAGTTGTAGGACAATGATAAGACACAGTCTACACTAAACTCAGAACCTATCAGAGGAAAGTAGCCTCTAGACACTATCTGTTGTCACCACCTCTTTAGTGGGTTTGCACACAATCAATCGTCCATTTTTTTTTTACCCAGAAAGCTACAGGATCCCCCCTGTAAACCTTAAGAGCAGCAGATGCATCAGATTTGACAGAGCTGCCTAGATTGACTTTCAGCAACCAATAGTCAATAATCTGTTTCATCAATGCTGTGGGAGCTTTCTTATGCTTTACTGAGTCTCAGTAAAGGTTCACACCTGAATTCCAGTCTTAGTTGTGCCACAAATAAGCTTTTAATTTTAAATGACCCAACCTTCCTGTGCCTCATCTTCTATTATCTCTAGGATTTCTGTGATCTGTATCATAGAATATTTTAAAGGATCCTTTGAGATGATTATTGCATTAGGTAGAATACATTGACTAGTACTGAGGTTTTATCAATATTCTGGATAAAATTTAAACTGAACATACACTTTTGCCAGACTCACCTTTCAAAACTGTTGTCTACTTAGGTGCATACAACACAGTCCTGTTCATGGATGAGTAATAGAGGTCTGGGAGAAAAAACGTACTTCCCACTGTCTGTAGATATGAGTCTAAGTATTCAACCACAAAACCATCTGTGGGACATTACACTGAGATTTCCATTCATTATTAAACCTTTTAGATAAAATCATGTCAGATAAAGCAGAAATTTACAACTGCTTTATCAATTTAACAAAATCTAGGACACATTAAAGAGGTAAAAACATAATTTTACTTCTTAAAACAAAACAAACAAACAAACCCAAGAAAGTAAATAACTGTAGTTACAGTACACAAAGAAGTATGTGGGAGCTTAAATCAGGTATACAACTGACTTCATAAGTGAATTAATAGGTATCTTCAAGACAGAGCAAAAAACAAAGAAAAAATCAAACATTATTTATATCCTAGAATTATAGAACTCCAGAAAGCATCTAGAATTATAGCTAAGTGTTATTCTTGCATTCAGTGTGGGTAAATTCGTAAAGAATGGTTGTCAATTGTGTTAGTTGTCCTCTGCATATGTTCCTGTTTACTATGGCAATTGCATTGCCCTTATAAGACTTATACACAGAGATATATACATGCATTGGAAAGGGACAAGTTTAGTAGTCACTTAAGAGATTGAAAGGAAGGATTCCCTTGGGATGTTTGCTCATTTTCAACCAGGCTTAATTTTGTTAATTTGTCAGTGTCCTCAGACATAGTGTTTTGTTATCTTCCCTTGAGGTTAGGTATTGACATGGACCCATTAAAAGTGGGCAAATATTGCACTGATATCATCTGATGCAAAGATCAGTTGCCATGAACAAGAATTATTAATGTCAAACACTAGTAATATAGAAGCTAAGTGTGTTGCTGAGAGAAAAAGTGATGGGTAAGAAAACAAAGAGGCAGGTAAATCTCTTCAATAAACCTCTCTCTAGGAAAGGGCCGGGCTGAGCAGTCTCTGATAGGATTCCTGGAATTGCAAGGGATGGGGATGTTGGATAGTGGTAGAGTACTTATCATGACGCATTTGGTTCAACCCACAGTCCCATATAAAGTGAACCAACCAAACTAGAGACTTACTAGAGACTTAAGCCATGTAGAATGAAAGACATGAGTCAAGATAAATAAAAGGTCCACCAAACACTCATGAATGATAGAAAGAAGTGTCCCAGAAACAGGAACAGAAGAGATGTGAGTTGTTTGTTTGTTTTTCCCCTTTTGGAACAAATGTTTTAGAGTTTTATCTAGAAGTTTGGCAGTTACTAATTTCCTGTTTATTATAGAAGTATTACTTAATGCATGTATTCATAAGTCACCTCACTTTTGAAAGAAATGCATACAAACAACCCCAAACAACTGTTTTCTACAGTGTTTATTCCCCCCTCCTAATGTACACAAAGTAGATGGGATGGAAAACACAGAAGGAAAGGCAGTAGAAAAGCAGTACAATTGGGCTATTGAGAAGCAGCCACAGGGAAGCATTTTTAGAACATTTAATGTACTTTAAACTTTAATTTCTTCAGTAATTTCATTAGAGATGAATGAAAGGGAGCTAGGGTGAATCATCTCGGTGGTAATACAAAGCATGTCCCCTCATATGAGGTCTCATTATTCTGAAAATATGGGATATTCCAGACTCAGATTAGTGTAGAATTGAATCACATTAGCTTCACTAAGGAACTCAAGACGTGGCTTTATTCCATTGATTTCACTGTTGGAAAACTTTTGAACACAGCTCCAACCTGCAGCAAGTGCTACTCTGCACCAAGGAATTTCCTTCAAGTTAGAGTTGGACATGGTTCTGACAAAGGTTTCATAAAAGGGTTAACATGCATACATGACTCCATTTGTCTGATTCTTTCATTAGATGAAGGAGCCAATCATTTCAAAGAAGACTGTGCTCTGAAGGACTGATTTTATTAATAATGAACCTGAGCTTTGTACTTCAATAATACGTTTCATCTGTGAGTTCTGAAGTGCTTTGCAATTTAAATGAATTAAGCTCTACCATACCCTTTGAGCTACAGAATACCTGTTTTTGAAAAGAAAAATTTGAGGAAGAATGGCTTCGAGTTAAAGTTTAAAAGATAAAATACCCCCATGTTTGTACTGTGTGCCCTGTGCTGGTCCTCTGCTTTGCTCTTTCCCCATCTTGGCCATGACAGCTATATTCCTAACTAATAACTTGCCTTCTCAGAGCCCTATCCAAACCGCACACAAGTCTATTCCTGTGAATTTAAGCCAATTATTTAGTTAATCAGAAGATGGGATTAAGTGGGCATCTACTACAAACATGACTTTGCTTATTCTTTGGGGGGATAAATCTTTCTTCTTCATCATCTCTTTCCTCTGCTCACAGAGCTGTTGCTAGACCATTATGTGTCTTGTATTTATCTCATACCCCCATTGTCTTCTGTTTGAATAATTTGTATGTGATGAGTTGAAGAGGTTTCCTAGGGACACCCAATTCTATCAGTTCCTAAATCTTTAAGATGTGGTGGGATGTTCAGTATTTCACAGCAACTCAGGATCAGGATTCTATTGGTTTTTGAGGAAGGAACCCAACCTACTTTTTTTTACTAAGCAGAGAAGATTTCCTCCTATCTCAGAGAATGATAAGCACTCGCAAATCAAATTGGGTGAGGATTTGTGATAATTTTCTGTGTCAATTTAAAGTGTTTTTAGATGAGATTAACATTTAACTCAATAGAATTCAAGCAAAGCTGATTGCCACCCAAAATGCGGTAATGCCTCAGACATTGCTGCTGCTCTGAGAAGATCAAAGGGTGATCTCCCCTGAGCAAGAAGAAAAGACAACAACAGAATAAACAGCAAACTGGGGTACCAGCTCCTCCATGATTTTTCAGCCTCCTGGTCTAACATCAGATGAGTCTGGATTTGCCAATCTACCTAATATTGTGAACTTAGTTCTTAAAAATAAATCTACACACAGACAGACACACACACCATTCTGTTCTGTTTCTCTGGAGGACCTTGAATCTTCCAGATTTGATTTTGTAAATAAATTTGATTGGGATATATTCATTCACATTCACATATGAGAAATTTTAACTGATTTTTTTTATTCAGGCTCTATCAATGAAATACAAAGCTAAATATTTATATTATATATTTCTTTATTGGAAAGTTTGCCAACTATTGTGATGGTTTATACCCTGTCTTTTCCACCAAGAAAAAATTATGTGACTGAAAGCCTCCCTGGCTGGCTTTCAATTACATTTTTGACTTAATCTTTTGTCATGCTTTCTAGTACTCAAGCCTTCAGGATACAGAAGATTCAATCACATTCTTGCAGACAGTACCTTTTAAGTCATGAACTTCATAGTGCCTTAGTCATTTTTCTATAGACATTTGAGTTAATGTATGGAATTCAATTTTGAAAAAGACATAACTGATAAAAAAATCAAAGCAGCTAGATTTTACTTGTTAAGTACATGTAAAGTTTCTTATTGCACAAAGACAACTGCTTCATAATCAACCTATTTTTCACATGTAGAAACTGAATCTGAGAGGGGTTTATCTCCACGAAAATGGGGCACCCAAAGCACCAGACTCCTCCCAAACCCAGGCGAACCTACAAAACCCCTCCTCAAATGAATGGAGATCTAACCTAAGAGCTGCCGACCTATGTTAGACCACATTGTACTACTTCTGTGGTTTCAAAAGCTGTTATTTTAGCAGGATCAGCAAAAGAATGTATTTTGAAGAGTTAGGATGCCAGATTAGTCCCATTAATATTTTACTGAATGAGCCAACCTATTAGCTTTCATCCTTACAAAAAACTATCGTGAAAGCATTT
This sequence comes from Mastomys coucha, assembly GCF_008632895.1. NCBI lineage: Eukaryota > Metazoa > Chordata > Mammalia > Rodentia > Muridae > Mastomys > Mastomys coucha. The sequence goes on along the minus strand of NW_022196894.1, from coordinate 38,998,610 downwards.
TTTCAAAGAAATCAAAACATATGTGCTTTGATGCAGTTGCTAGGATCCCCTTTTTATTATTCAGTGTGATGTGTGCCCTGTGCTCTGATAGGACTATATGCATCTCTTAGGCATAGCTGATGATCACAGGTACCTAGTGGATGAAAAAGACCCAGCACAATAAAAATTATCACAAGCCTCATTTCTTTTCCTTCTGCTTTATGACACCACAATGCTACCAACAAAGCACAAGGAAAATTATTTACTTTTTGGTTCAGGTAGTTCCAATCTGTATTCATTTGATTTCAGCACGTTGGAAAAAACGTCTGATCAACTGTTTTATCAGACATAGAAAATAAATGCATATTCTGCACCCTGTGAGGCTGCTAATGGTCCTGAAATTTCTAGGGATGCTCTTACAGTAAAAGAGAATTACCAGGTCGCATAAAAGCACTTATGTTGATGAATGCACAGATTATAAAACAGGACAGCTTCTTCTAGGTGGTCTTTCACCTGCCACTGTTATTATGAACAAAGAAGGGTTATGGGGAGATGCACAGGGTAGATGTTGAGGAGTGCATGAAATCACCTTAAAGCCTGTATAATGCTATCTCTAGGACCAATTCCCATTATTTTAGGGCTGTGTCTCAAAATAGCCAGTTGCAATAAGAAGGTGATTCTGCTGACCTATATCACAAATGGCCATAATGTAACTACATTCTGCCCAGTGCTCTAGGAACTCTCTTAATGTAGATTATCTTAATCCAAGAGGAAGGGAATGTCTAAATCAAGAACATTCTGTCATACATTGTACAAATGAGAAATCAAGAAACAGTAATGGAATAAATGTTCAATGTCTACATATCTAACAAATGGAGGTAGATAATGGAATGTGAATGAATCTTACACATTTTTCAACCCTGCACTCATTTAGCCAATCATAAAACCCCATGAGGGACAGAGTTACAAGCTTGGTTTCCTGGAAACATAAGACTCTCTAACACTGACCAGTGAATATTCATCATGCCTGATGGGGTCATCTCTTCTCCATGCTTTGGAGCTTTGACTGAATCAAAATCTCTCTACATCTATCTCTATATTCAAAAAAAAAGATTCCCCAAACTCCAAATGACTGCTGCACTACCAGAGTATCAAGTGCTTATCCTATAACATTTTAGTGTGGGAACAATTTATAGCTCAGATAAAAGAAACTGTTTTCTGACTGAACAATCTAAAGAAAGTACCTAAGGAATCCAATTCTGTGGTGTAATTGCGAACAGCCACAGAGTAAATTGAAGACAAAAATCAAGGACCTATAGCCAGAAAAATTCATAGTCCTAATTGCTTTGCTTGTTATATAGGACTGGCAACTCTATAGTTTCTGAGCTTTCCTATTATGAATTGAAAATGCAAATAACAATTATACTAGTCCACAATATAGTTAATGATATGTGATAGTAAAACTCAATAGCTATAAAGGTAATACAAATGTTAGTTATTGCTATTGTAATTTCTGCATTACTTTTATTGTGGTAATATAACATTCATCATATGGCTAGGGGTGGAAGTGTCCAGGAGGTCAGAGAAAGTAGGAGTTGACAGAGCAAAGATTACTAGAAAGGAATATAGAATTATTAACTCAGCCCACAAAGAATAGTATTAATTGTACCCATAAAATGGTTAATGTGGCAAATTTAACATTTCTCCATGAAAGTTTCAGTATGAGTTTTCTGAGAGTGACACAGTGCCAAGAATGTCCAATGGAGAAATGTATTGTTGATATACTATACTTTAGGCACAGAAGAATATAAACTACAATTTTATACCTGAGTCTTATGCCCCTTTCAAAATAGGAAACTGTATTTTATAAACATCTCTTAATTATCTTACCCATTTTGAACTCTGTAAACTGAAGTAACAATTGGTTTGATAAGTTAGACTAGTGCAGTAGTGGCCCAAATGTTAACAGAGTGATCTACTACTTTCTACTAGGCATTAAGGCCCTCTCTACAAAATGAAACTTGTGCTTGGATCCCTGATAGGAGCAAAGATCCCATGGCTGGATAGGTCATAGGCCCTAGGACAGAGCCTGTTATTATTATTACTGAGAGGAGAAAGTATTAAACTGACTTATAATGACTGATTGTTCTACCCAAAGACAAGTTCTTCCCTCTACCCTCATCAAATGAGTGTATTTTAGCAGGATATGATTAACATAGATGCCTACAATTAGTCAACATTTAGAGAATGCAATATTTTCAGATCTAAATGGAACATCTACATCACATCTGGGACCATGAACAAGGCAAGAACAAAAAGATTTAAAAAGGTATTGACATTTGTTTTTAAAATACCTGGTAAGAAGGACTTTCATTGACAAACTGCCTTGACTGGAGATCAGATTGGCCCATGAGCAGGTCATCAGGGAACACTCTTAATTGCTAGTTGATATATGTGGATCTAGCTATTGTGAATAGGGCCATCCCTAAGCTGGTAAATCTGAGCTGTGTAAGAAAGCTATCTGAGCAAAGCAGAAGGAGCAAGCCAGTAGGCAGCATCCCTCCATAGTCTCTGCTTCAGTCCCAGTCTTGGCTGCTTCCTTCAGTGAAGGAAATGCTAGCCAAATAAACTTTTTCTTCTTTAATTTGCATTTTGGTCATTGTGTTTACCATAGTAACAGAAACCAAACTGGAACTCCCTTTCACTACAATTGTTCAACCTTCAAATACTATTCAGCCTTCAAATACTGTGAAGCCAGAATGCTGTGTTCCCAGCTTGTAGTAAAATTCCTGTGTAAAGGTGTCTATTGCCTTCTTAAATCACTCTGACAGTTCTTGTCTTCCCATGATGATATGACATCCAGGTATCATTACTGTAATTTTGAAGACCAATTTCTCTCAGGAAATGACTTCTGTGTTGGTTTCCAAGGTAGACCTCTGACATATTAGCAATGATGCATTTCATGTCAGTTCAATCAGATCAGGTACATCATCTTTACTGCCTTCAGTCTCTTCTAAGAAGTATACATTTTCCCTTTGCTAATATACACAGATCTCATTGCCAAAAACAATATCTTTACATGAACCTCTTCATGTACTTTTTAGGACCTGTTCATAGTCTATGTTCATTACAGGTTTGATTTGTTGTACTATGATGCAGTATTATCAGGAATAACTTTGATAGTAAAGGCAGTGACTATATGTCAGTCAGTGTTTATTCTTGTTCACAGCCCTCATATGCATTTTAAAGACCTAATCCCCTTTACTCCTCAAACATTTGCATTTGACTTTCAAAAATCATTGCTCCTTATTCTTATTCCCACTTTCATCCCACTTTTCTTTTTAGAATCCAATATAAAAATAAGGTGATTATTCTAACAACCACAGTTCAGCCATCCCTAATTTATATTGCATTTCATAGAGCAAAACAACTTCATTTAGTCTATATATAACTTTTAAGTTATATAACAGTGTTCTTGTTTATGAAAGACAGAATCAGATTTCAACAGAGTTAAGTAATTGACCTAATATTTACTTTCAGCATTCAGATTTCCCTAATCTTCTTTAAACTCTTTTCCCTATTATTCCTACATATTAAATATCATTTATACACTAATGTGCAACACATTAATTTTGTCCCTTCATCTACACTGAAAATAAAAACTTACACAGCACCCCCATGTGTTGTGGATGGGCCTGGTGCTATTTGTATTTTGATGTTAATTCTGCTGTCCTGGAAGGGGCTGCAGACAAGGAGTGAGTCATGTACTCAGGTGACTTCTTGTGAACCAGTCCCCTAAGGAATAAAGGAGGGAATCACTTGGCAAGTAAGTGGGACTTCCATTTGGGACAGAAGAGAAGAAGGAGGGATGGTTAGAGGCCTTTTGGATGGGGATACCATGAGGACAAGATGCAGCTATGAGTGTCTCCCAGTCAGGATCTGTCACCAGAGGATTTGGATTTAATAAGGTTTACAAGATTAGGATTTTAGTTGTTGCATGAGGCGATTGAGTTACGATTGTTTCTGAACTAAGTTTGTGTTGTGTTTTTCTTCATGCGGCAGCTTGTCTGGGTTCAAGAGAGAAAGGTACTGCAGCAAACTGTGGGTTTGCCTGAGGTGTACCACAAATGCTGTGGGGTTGGCGTAGTGACAACTCACCAGTGGGAACCTAGCGAGCTGGGTGGAGACATTTCAGGAGCTCCAGGCCAGAGAGTCTCCATGAGATAGGAACAGGCCAGCCAGGCCTCAGGGGCAGAGTTGCCAGACTAAAACTCTAGAACATGCAGGTTCTTTTTTATATTTCCTGAAAAGCCCATGTTTATTTCCTAAGCCATTACAATGAACTGTTTATCTTATTGTTTTCTTGTATTCCAAATTCCTTGAGAGACACAATGCCTTTAATTTGTTCCTATTTGTATGCTAGTTTTTTTTTTTTTTTTTT
>NW_022196894.1:38904530-38993551 GCF_008632895.1 Mastomys coucha | reverse complement strand
AATTTCTGTATCCACTCCTCTGTTGAGGGACATCTGGGTTGTTTCCAGTTTCTGGCTATTATAAATATATATGTATATATATATGTATGCTAGTTTTTTAAACATGGTCTAGTTTTTTAGGGTGCAAGTATTATAAAGAAAGCAGGTACCACAAAGACATCCTCTTTAGAAGTTCTTGGGGTTATAAGTTAGCCATCAGGAGTTCTCTGTGAGTTTGATTTCTTCTGGAGACTGTGAAGAGGAATCTGTTCTGTGATTGCTTTAGTTTCTGAAGGTTTCTGGTCATCTCTCCTTCCTTAACGTGTGGAAACATTATTCTGATTACTACTTCCTTTGTCCTGTTGTGGTTTCCCTGTGTGCATCTCTGACTCTACATTTTATTGTTTTTATTTCTGGACAATTGCAAAGCTCTGAGGTCTGAGGCCCATCTGGTACTCTGTATCTATCATAGCCATCATGCATACATCTGAGAAGGGCACAGCTAGAATTCTAGGAACAGGATCCAAACACCTGTGTGTTTTTATAAAACACATTCCTCCAAAATTATCCAGAAATCAACTAGAAACTAATGGTTTCTCAACACCTGATAACCCTTTATTCCTAATAGCATACTCCACCCTGACCATTCCACTGGTCTTGTAAATAATGAAGATTTAAGGTGCAATCATGTACGGAGCTTCAGTCTGAAAGATGATCCCAGTCCTCTCCATGGGTACAGTTGTATATGAAGGAAACGCGAGGCTTCTCGAGAAGCAACAAACCATCCTATGGCAAAAGACAGATTCTGCTGCTGCCCACAAACCTGAATCTCCTACAGTTTGTGAAAACTTTGAACATCCATTCAACTATACCCATTTACTCCTGCCCCTTTTCACTCTGCAAGCACAACCTTGGAGCTATCACTGATGGTTCAGTCCTCATGATCTCCATTTCACCATGGAAAAGGAGGGCTGGGCAGATTAATCATGAATTATACAAGCAGCAGAGGGGTTCAAGGAATTAAATTTGGCAAAGATATGCTTTAATTGATGATGTAACAGCCATTGATCAGATAGAAGCAGAAAACGAAGCTATGTGAACAATGACTCCCTAATATGTACATCCAAATATTGAAGTAACATGCAATGCAAATACAAAATGATTTATTTTAAAGATATCTATTCATATTGGATTAGGGGTCATTCATATAATATCATTTAATTTAGCTAATACTTGTGAAATGGCTGTTTTTCAAACAAGCTGACATTCTGAGAAAGAGACGGGTTAGTGTTGGTGATAAAGGTTTCAACATATAATTTGTTCCCACAGATAAAGTTACAAACTCTATTCTTAAATACAGACACAATTATAATGAATGTATTATGTGTTTTGACTTCTTTTTGTACAGTGTTAAGTATTTTAGGATTTGTCTATATTTTTTTCCGAGACAGGGTTTCTCTGTGTAGCCTTGGCTGTCCTGGAACTCACTCTGTAGACCAGGCTGGCCTTGAACTTAGAAATCTGCCTGCCTCTGCCTCTGCCTCCCAAGTGCTGGGATTAAAGGCATGAGCCACAACCGTTTGGCTTGTCTATATTTTATATATCAGTATTTCTTTCTTTCTTATGGATCAATAGTATTCTATTGCATGGATATACTACAATTTGTTTATCTATTTGTATTGCATGGATATTTATGTTTGTGCCATTTTTACTATTATAAATAAAGGTATAGTAAGCTGTCAAAAAGATTTCAACATGTAGATCTCTTTGGAGACTCTACTTCAATTCAAAATACAGAGTGCTGTTTAAGAGATCCCACTGGAACTAGGAAGTTGCAAAGATAGTGTTGGAAGCATGCCTAACAAACTTTACACATGCACCAATACAGAGCCCCTCTTCCATTGCCCAGTGATGTGCATCGGGAGAGCAGATTCTCAAATCCCCATGCTGTCAAAGAAATGTGAAAACAGCCCCATATCTATGCTAGGTAGATACATAGAATTCAGGAATCAGCACGATATTTTATTTTATTTTTTTTTTGCAAGTTTCAACCTCTTACATTATCTCTGTACCTCATTTAACATGTTCTTGCCATAAAAGTGATGGTGAATGTGATAATAATTTAATATGTTGACTTGATTTTCAAGTTTCAGAGGGTAACCAACTAAGAATATTATTTTATAGTGCTCTTAATTCTAGTGAGAGAGGCCTACATCTGTCTGTTTTAACTGATTCTGCTATTGTACCTGAAAGTCATGTGTGACCTGACTTCTGCTAGATTTCTGAAATTTAAAGACCCCTTCCCATACTTTTTATGTTGAAACTGTTTATTTCAATTTCTTTAATTGCAGAGTTCTACGTATTAGTGTGTAAATGATTAACTATCCTGCCTTACTCATGTTCTTTAGAAACTAGGACATGTGGCAAAAAGCTAATATTCTATGTTTTTTTTGAGGAGTTCATTCCATCAGAAACATAAATGAACAGAAAAAAAAAAGAATAAAGTAAGGAAGTCTGCCATTGCTGACTTGTCCACAGGCAGATGCCTCAGAACAGAGGTGAGCAGAGGGTATCCCAGAGTCTCCTGAGGATATTGGGAAATGGGTTTATCTGCAAGTTCTTCCCTGCCTACTGACAAAGCTCATTAACCTTCATGCACTTCTGAATTGTTTTTTACCTGGTCTATTGCAAACAGCTGTCTCTCCACTCTAGACAGAAAACTTGCAAAATGAGGCTTCTTAGTCAACACCACATGGAGCTCATCAATTTATAACAGATGAACTGCAGTTACAGAGAGCTGTCTTGATGACTAAGAAAAAGAAAATTCTAGTTGCTTCCAAAAATAATAAAGGGTCTGAGGTTATTCTGGACTTGCCAGTTCATTTTCGTGCCTGCCTTAGTTTCCTCGATGTTGGAAAAGACGGGACTGTATGAATGACAGTGGTGCAATGAGTCGTAATATATTTATATATGCTGTTCTCCAAGCTCTGTTTCCCATAGGGTGACTTATGGAGGATCAGATAATTCTTGAGTGCAAAGTAGGTACATTTTACGAAGGTATAGCAGTAGGAAACTAAACACTTCTATAATGGAAACTAAGCCTACTTGACCATTTTTTTCTTGAAGTAAAGCATTATCTTGAAGCTACAGGGCACTAAACACATTGGTTACTATTATTGCCATAATTATTTTTTTATTATTAATATTATCATTATTATTATGTCAAATTGTTACCTGCTAAAGTCATCTGGGAAAATGGAACCTCAACTGAGAAAATGGCTACATCAGATTTGCCTACAAGCAAGTCTTGGAGGGATTTTCTTGATTGATGATTGATATATGAGGGTCCAATCCACTATGGGTGATGCCAGTCCTGGGAAGGTAGTCCTAGGTTGTATAAGATAGCAGGTTGAGCAATCTATGGAAAGCAATTCTATAAATAGCATTACACAGTGACCACTGCATCAGTTCCTGCAACCAGGTTCTAGCTTTGAGTTTCGACCGTTTTCCCCTTACTGGCATACTAGGAGATATAAGATGAATTAAGTCCTTTGTCTCCCAAGTTGCTTTTTGGCAGTGTAACAGAAAACAAACTAGGATGCTAAACAAACTTGTGATACTCTCTAGAAGGAGCTAAGATCACTATCCCTGGGCCAACAACTGTCAGTATCTGCACACAACATTTGTGGAAATGTGTGAGAAATTCGTGGAGAATAGCCTAATGATTCCACTCCAGCAAGAAATCAAGAAACCATACATTCAAAATGATCTGTAAAGCGAGTCAGGGACACCTTCTATATTCGGAGAATTACCCTTTGCAAATGTCACTGCAAAGGACTAATACACACATATGTTACACCCACTTTCCTTTTGCCTTTCCATAAGTAATTGAAGGTTAGCTGATGCATATTCTACAGTTTTTAACAACCAGTATAGCTCAGAGACTTAGTTCTTAGTTACTATTTTTTCTGAGCCCAATTTTTCTATTAGTGTATTTAGGTAATCAAAGCTATAGAAATTCCGAGATAAATACCACCTTCATTCTATATCTCAAGACGGTGCCATCTGCATTTAAAAAGGGCTGCTTGTGCATATGTTACACAGGATAAGGTTGGGGAGCGAAAATAGCTAAACTTCAGAAACGAACATAAATATCTATAATTTCATTTAAAACTAAGGATTTGTAAGTTTGCTCATTCCATTTCATAGATTAGGCATTAAGAAGCTTAAAGGAAGAAACCATTAGTAAAGGCTGTTGCTTAAATTATGCCTGCTTCTATATTCTCTGCTTGCAACTGCCCTATTAAAAAGCATTTAACAAATAAATAAGGAGAAAAGTGGTATCCTAAAATGAAGTGCATGCACTCTCTCCTTTAAGGATGCAGAACCAACTTTGATAATTTGAATGAGATTGGGATGGAGAAGGACTGTTGGTTTTAATATTAGATACAGTAATCTTTGAAAGCTTCCTTGCTAAGTTCTGTATTGGCTTCAAGTTTTGATTATTCTAAATGGTTCACTGGAGTTATTCAATATGAAAAGTCCTGGATCCTAGTGTGATTCCCACCAGTGTTCCTTTCTACCAGAGTCTGTTGTATATTTCCAGCTCCATGTGGTAATCTTTTCTCATAACAGACACATACTTCTCTGAGTAGAACTTTTCTATAAACATTTTATGGCCTGAATACAGCATAGCCAGTGAAACACATGATGTTCAGAATTTTAAGACTATTGAAAGCTGAAGGTAAGAAAGCTAGTCATCTTTTTACCTTAAAAATCTTCAATGATGAAAAAAATCTCTTTGAAAATCTGAAAATATAACTTAAAGCAATAGATTTCTGCCAAGGAAAACATCCTTCATTTAATGGGAATTGTACCTCAGTGGGCAGAACACCTTTCTGGCATGCACAAAGATTTGATCTCCAGGACCATATAAGCTGTGAGTGGTTCATATCTGCAAATGCTGTCTTTGTGATGCACAGATATTCATGGTTATCTTCTATATTTGAGTCCAGCAAAAGCTACATGAGACCTAGTCTCAAAAACAAAATAAATAAAGAAACAAACAAACAAAAACCCTCACCTTACTTAAATAATCACCACTTAACATAATCGTTGAGATTGCAATGAGGTCAAGGAAGAATCAAAGATTAAACATTGAACACCAGAGCCATCAGCCCCACTAATATGATAAGGATAAATTATACACATGCAGACAGAGAAGATGTCTCTAGCCTCATGTTATCCTTCATTCTCCTTGATAATTTCTAGACACTCAACTTTTTTTTTTCTTTGGGACCAGTCTGAAAATACAACCCACAACCTTTCCACCCATATTTCCCTTAGCTGACAATGGAAAGAAAGAGATGAATGATTTTAATTCTTACTGTTGCACTGCCTGGTATAACTGTGCTCCTAGCTAGACAGGCAGCTCTAAGTGTCACACTAAGTCTGTGTGGTTTTCATATGGAGATTTGGGGGATAGAATAAGGACAGTGTAAAGAAAGGGTGGCATCTAGTGAAGTAAGAAGACTAAGACCACACAATAGGGCAAGGTAAATGGGACTTACACTTCTGAATGCTGTGTTCTACAGCCACAAGGAGATATATAGTGTGTCCCTTCTTTAACGGGTGCAGTGTGGTTAAATGAACTTTTAAAGAAAGCAACACAAATACATAGGGACTACATCAAACAGAAGATGGGAGGCAATGCAGAGAATAGATAGGAATAGCCTGATTGATGAAAGGAATTCTTTGAACTTCACTCTCTCAAGCTTTGGGAAACTCAAATACTAGGTGAAATTGGTGGGAAACTACAAACAGGTTAAAGGTCAAAGAGGGTCCTAGAAATTAGAGGAGAAAATCTGACATAGGAAACAGAATTGACCTGGTGCCAAGGTGGCCAAATTTTGTCTCTGACTAGGACATTATAATGGGAATTATCAGGCTGTTAGACAGATCTATATGTTTCTTAGTTGTGAGAGACAAACACAGACACACAAAGGCACACATCATAAGACATAGGACATATGAATGTCAGGAGATTGAAGTTGTAGGCTGTTTACCCTGGAAAAACAGAAAGAAGCAAAGGAAAAAGCAACCACCTGAGGAGGGAGTCAGACAGTGATAAATTAGGCACTGACATAGAGTTCATACTGGGAAGAACACATTGTAGGCATCAGAGCCCAGGCACTCACTCTCCGACATATAAACATTTCCCTAAAGCAAAACTTTACAGAGATCTGAGAATCAAACTGTCACTGCAGAGAGTACCAGGGAGAAATTTTGTTTTCAAAACCCACTGCAAGTACCTGTAAGATCTGAGTTTGGACAGGCATTGTAAGACACTTAGTTGCACAAAGGGACCATTTCTGTGACATGTTTGAGGATGTGAGGATGTACTCTCAGCACAGTGTTCAGACATCCAAGTTACTTTGACATGCCTAATAATAACAGATATGGAAGCCTACCTTTCTTCTACCCATGTTTCTCAATACACACCATAAAGCACTCTGCACTGAAACCCAAGAAATGCACATTAAAAAAAGTAAAAATTTGGTTTGGGGTCAAAAAAATGATGGCTTTAGGCAGTAAAACTCAGAAAGTATGAGTGTCAAAATTAAGAAGTAAATAGAAAGGAAAAGAAAAACAAAGAGAGAAGAGGGGAGAAAGAGAGGAAGTGAAGGAAGAAATGAGAAAGAGGAATAGGAAAAGAAATGGTTACAAAGGGAATTAGAAACTGTCCTTGCCTCCTTGCCCTCTTGCCTGCCTGCCTGCCTGCCTGCCTGCCTGCCTGCCTACCTGCCTGCCTGCCTGCCCCTTTCCTTTTCTCCACCTCTGCAGTTGAATATACACACACTTACAGCATTCCCACAAATACTCATCAGTTGTGACTTCTCCCTGGTGCTTGCCAGTGATGGGCACTCTAACATTTAACTCCCTGAAATGTTGATGTATAGATGAAAACCTCTTCACCTGCAATCCTAACTAGTCATAAACAAGCTGTTTTTTAGGTAGGTGTTCTGGCACTCATGCCTAGAAAGGGTTCTCTGTGCAGAAAGCAAAGAGAGATCCTGATCGGATGCTAGGTGGCAGTGTTAAGCCACAAACAGGCACACACCTAAGACGTGCCAAGTGACATATATAATTTGTTTCGAGTGAGATGCCCATAAAAGTGGATAGCTCACAGAGATGGGCTAAAGCCAGAAAAATAAGTTGCTGTGACTGTCCATGAAGGAGTTCATAAACATGGAAAGCCGGGAGTCACTTCTTTCACGGGATTGAGCAAAAGACAGCTCATATTTTAAGATTTGACTTTGGGATTTTAACATTAAAATTTCAAAGCAATCGTGTGTTTTCAAAATGTGACTTTGTTATTGAAATTTCATTGATGGTTAATATTTTTCTTCTTGCACCTGAAATACTCCAACACCCCATTACGTGTGATCAGCATTTGTGGCAATTAGAAGAATGTAAAGCAATACACGTTGCTCTGGTTAGGAATGAAGAGGTCTCATAACAGGTTGGGTCAGAGATCAGAATGCCAACATAATCCTCCATTGCAAAGTTTCCAAAGATGGGATACTTGGAGATGTCTTCCATTCCTTCACATTAACAAACTAATCAATCTCCTAGGCTTTTATGTTTGTTCATGGGGGAAGGGAGGGTTATTAAACTCACACTCACCTTCTAAAGTGCGTGGTTTCTGATTTGGTTCAATTCTTTGTTTTCCTTTCTTGGAAGATCATGTCTGACTATTAATGGAAGATTCAATTTTTCTTTTTCCTTACCATATATTAACCCCAGAGATTAAGCATAGCTGCCCTAAACATGCATCTGAACACAAAACTCTTGTCCTGATGGCTGGATACAGCCTATGTAATGAATTGCTGCTTACAGCTTATGTAAAATAAACTCTATACAGTCTACTGAGGCTTGAAGGGTCTTTACAGCCTACCTTCATGTATGTCACCCCTTTATTCCACATATGGTTCTTTAACACTGTGTTCGCCTCTTGCCAATACCTCAGTATACTCTTTACATACCAAAGTATACCATGTTTTCCATATGTTTATTTTTGTGCTAGGTTTAGTCCAAATTTCTTTATCCATCAGATCCAACTTTATTCATCGGTTATTGCTCAGCATCCCAAACTTGATAATCCCTTTGAAGGATAGCTCTCTGGCTTTTCCTGGAGAGTAAACTGTCATGGCATTTATAATTGTTTTTAGGAGTATGATATAGATCAGACACATGTTTATGCAGTTGCAGATGATTACAGAGTTAATTTTAACAACTTCTTTACTTATGTTTCTTCTTCAGGAAATTATAAACACCTTAAAATCAAAGATGTTAACTTAGTCCTGTGCATGTTCTCAATGTGTACAGTAGGGCTATGCAGCTCCCTTGTTAGAGATGAAGCAATAGGCAAACAGTTTCCCTCAGCAATTGCCCTCAGAGAATCTTCTGATTATTTTACTAAGGAAAGTCTAACAGCTGTGCGGTGGTGGCACATGCCTTTAATCCCAGCACTTGGGAGGCAGAGGCAGGTGGGTTTCTGAGTTTGAGGCCAGCCTGGTCTACAGAGTGAGTTCCAGGATAGCCAGGGCTATGCAGAGAAACTGTCTCAAAAATTTTTTTAAAAAAAGTGTAACAAGTGACATTTTAAAACAGCAGCATCTTCTATACTGAAGAACCAGTAGCTTCAACTCTGAAATATCTGCTATTTGGGAGACAATGTCCCACGCCCACATTTGTGTTGACACATTAGTATAAAGGTCAGACTATCTTAAACTAATAATACCTGCTACGTTAAAATTTGCTTCTTTTATATGGCTATTTTAAAATGTTTTCCTCCAAATATTTTGAAAAGCTTTCCAATGGTAAAACATAGGCAGCTACTTGAAGCCACAGTAAAAAGGGGCTCTACTGTCTCATATTAATGGAAAATACTTGGAAGCCTTACAGATGTTTTCATTTATGTAATTGACTTCCTTGTTACTTGTCATACAGCAATCAATTATTGAGAAAGAATGCCCTCAGTTTCCTGAAGTTTACACAAACAGAGGTTTAGATCAGTATTCTCAACTAGAGAGTTATTTCATTCCAACATTTTTTTTTTTCGTCTGTCAATGTCTAGAGATGTTTATGAATCACAGTTGCTCCTACTGGTATCTAGAGAGTAAAGAAAGAGATACTGCAGAATACATTAAGCTTAGGAAAGCCAGCACTGTAAAGATTTGTCCAACTCAGCACATAAAGGTGACTAAAGAGGCAGAAAACCTTGTCTTAGATAATGAACTAAATTGTACTACATATGAATAATACATGCATCCTGTTCACTCATGTTCACCAATACCAGAAATTCACAGGTCCTGTAAATATAAATAATGAAAGTTAGGAGGAGAATGAAGATGATGTTTTGGAGAGATTCCTCAGACAGTACTTTTCTGAAGAGGAGGCACCAAAGTACGGGGGATGAACTGAGGTACACAATCAAGGGGGTCAATGAGTCATGTACAAGCAACAGTAAGGACTGTGTTCATAAGGCAGCTGTCATGTGTGAGAAACAAAAGATAGGGTTTTGTGGAGGGAACAGGGAATAAGAGGAAAAATGTATATGAGAAAGCCAGAGATGGAAACTCAATTAACATAACAATGAGTACCTAAACCATAGGGAATGGTAAGGATTTCTTTGTATTCTGAAGAAAAAAGTAAAACACTGAAAGGTGTTGCTGTATTATTGTTTAGTTTAACTTGTTTTTACAAGAGATGTAACTTGATACAACTTAATTTTTAAAAGTCTACCATATTGTCTAAATGAAGAAAAATTACAAAGAAAAACAGGAGGGCTCTTTTTTGTTTCTCCAATAACCCAGACAGTGAGAGAGGGGATGGTAATTTACATAAAGAAAGAGTACAGCAGAGTAAAAGAAAGAATATAGATTCTGTGATCATTTTTTGTGTAAGAGCCCACAGGAGACACAGAATTGTCAGCTGGGTTCACAAACTGAAGAGTTCACGGTTTACTGCTAATGATACAAGGCTCAAGAAATCAATCAGAACTATAGTTCTGGCTTGTGTAAGGTTGCCCAGGAACTGAGTGTAAGAAAGCAAGAAACATGGTCTGGGCCCTGGGATGCCTCAGCATTTAGAGATGTTAGAGGAATGAAGAACATCCAGCCACTGGGGCTGAGGAGTATGATTGATAGAGGTGAGAAGAAACCAAATATGGAAGAACCTAGTGGCTGACAGAAACAGCAAGAGATATCCATGTGAAATAATAATGGCACAGATTCAGTACCCTTGATGAGGGAAGATCAGAATACCTGAGACTTGCCAATGTGAAGTTCACCAGTTGATGGGACTGGGTAGCAGTCCTGAGAAGAACACACCATGGGACATGTCTCAAGAGGGAGGTTTATTTTATTTATTTATTTATTTATTTATTTATTTTATTTATTTATTTATGATTTTTTTTAAGACAAGTTTTCTCTGTATAGCCCTGGCTGTCCTGGAACTCACTCTGTAGACCAGGCTAGCCTCGAACTCAGTGATCCACCTGCCTCTGCCTCCCAAGTGCTGGGATTAAATGCGTGCACCACCACTGCCAGGCTGGGAGGTTTATTTTTTATTTTATTTTATTTATTTATTTTTTGGTTGGGAGGTTTATTTTTAAAGGTGGGGAAAGGTACCTTCTTGGAGAGAGAGGAAAGAGGAGAATGGGGGCAGGGAAAACATGACTGCTGTTGGGGCCATGGTGCATGTACAAAGGGGACATGTAATTGGAGTGGCTCTTAAGCAGCTAGAGATGACTTGTCTTGTCACAGGGTCCCTACAGAGTCAGCTATAAAGATGCCTGATTGTCACAGAATTATTTCAGCTGTCAGTGAATACCTAATTGCTAACACCAGGGACCAGCACAAAGCAGGCATTCAAAAGAATATTGAGTACAAATAAGCAATGAGTAGACTCATTGATATGAGGTCACATGTTTCCTAAGGAGAATGTATAAAGATCCTAGGAAGTGGAGAGAAAAAGAATGCAATACACAAAATAGTGGGTTGGTAAAAGGACAGGGAGGCTGGTGAAACAACATTAGTGGTATGATCCTTAAATGCTAAGGACAGTTATTACACTTTATAATGTAAGTTGAATATATTACCTCTAGTGTTCTGAAGGAGCCAAATCCAACAACAAACACATATGGGAAATGGCTGTTAGAACTGGAGAATACATGCATCTCATTTGAGAAAGAAATAGATTATTGGTTAAAAGTCCTATAAGATTAAAGTATTTTTGCCTTGTCTTGAAGAGGAATATTACTATCTTTGTTAATAGGAATATGTCTATGCTAACAAGAGAAAGGAAAACAGCAGAAATAAGGGGCATAGCGGCTAGAATTAGAGCTTCAGTGTCCAGAATTCTGGTTCAGTGTGTAGTTAGAACTCATTGTCTGCCTTTCATTCATTTGTACCTGTTGGTTTTCTGTTGCAGTTGAAGGCTTCCTTTAAGATCATAGTTATCAAGTTTAGATCCACACCCTCATGTTTAGTAAGCTCAGTATATAGAGAATTCCTTATCTGTCTCTCCCTCTCTCCCTCTCTCCCTCCCCCCCTCTGTGCACATGTGTATGTGTGTGGGAGAGTATATCATTTCTAGAAGCATTTTAAAAAGTTCTTCTTTGAGTTGTAGTAATTAATTTAGCAGACCTACCCTAAGTTGTATGTTTACATCTGCAGCTAAGCAATGACCTCTTCTAACAATCTAGGTTTGTCCACACAAATGCAATAATTATACCCAGTTGACTTTAGTTATTAACCAGTTCCCAAACCAGAAATAACTCCCTGCTCCCGATGTCAGGTGTCTGCTGCTACCTTGAGGTAGCCAGGCACATTGTGCCCTGGGCAGGAGGGAAGGGTGGGAAGCTTAGCCTGGCCCGTGGGTACAACACAGGATATGGGTATGAGGGAATAGCTTCAGATAACTAGTTGAGTTTATTGGGGAGGAAAGGAGGTTATTGATGCCCCTAGGATGTGGCTACTGCCTCTGTGGTAATGTTTGTGCAGCTATATACCATTGGCCAGTGCAGGGGTGTTTGAGAATGCTCCATCTGCATACTCAGGGGCTGCAGGGTAGGTGGGACCATGGAGCTGGGACCTTATAAGATCAAACAAGGAGTGAAGACTGATAAGTGTCAAGGTAATATGTTCTTACTAGGGTTGATAGGGGGAGCTAGGTTTGTTGTGCCAGGTTGGGGGATGGATAGACAACTTCTGTCAATCTGATATGCAAGCTATCTGGGGTCATTACTGTCCCACAGCTTAGAAACCAATACATTGCCATAACAGATACATCTGGTGAATGAAAAAGATATGGAGTTAGTCCTCACAGAGACATGGCTTTTTCTGCCTGCCGAAGTATGTGCAGCTGGGCCCCTGTATCTCACGATGGATTCTGCTTCCATAGAAGCAACCAATTGCAACTGAAAACATGTTAGATTGTAAATATGTACAGGCTGTTTATTTCTTCCCATTATTCCCCAAACAATGTAGCACAACCATTACTTACCTGTGATTTGCATTGTATTAGTAAGTAATCTACAGGTGATTTAAAGTTTACCAGTGAACATATACAGATTGAATGCAAATGCTGATACTATTTTGCACAAAGCTTGTTTTAGACTCTGGGGACAGTGCTATACCAAGTCCATGTATAGTTACCATGGGAAAGTGTACCATTATGTTTGTTTATTTTTGCTTTTTCTCAGCAAGGAGAATAATAAACCAATGTGGATGGATTAATTTTTTATCATTTGAAACGATGGTTTACATGGGAATGGGTTATGGACAAAGCTGTGCATATCTGAAAATTGGCAAATAATGAGAGATTTGTTTCAGAATAGAAATGCCTGAATGAGAAGGATAGAGATGATTTGAAACAATTCAGAGGCTCATTTGGCCAGGCATGGAAAAACCCCATGATTTCAATTGCTACATGAGCCACTGTCTTAGAAAGTTATTTTCCTTGAAAGAAATAAATATGTATATATTTATATATATATATATATATATGTGATTAGTCTCATCTAGTGTTATATTTGATCAAAAATCTTAATGCCATGTGAATTCTGATAAATTATTGTCAAAAGAGCAAAACAAGATGACCTTTGTGAGGGAGGTGAGATCTAAGCATTCTGTGAAGTTCCCTATTTTCTGGGCCAAATGGTATCTCTTACCACAGATTGCAGGCCAATGCAATTACGATTAATATAGATTTTGAAGCTGGCACAGGCAATGGGATTCTCTTTGTGAGCTTTACCTTCAGCCTTTAGAGCCAAATTCCCCGATGCTACCAGACTCTGACATAGTCATACCCATAGTTGCTGGAACGCTCATATTGCTTATTTTTCCATTGTCATAATTTGCTAGCATCATAACAGCGAGAGGCTGCCAGAGATATCTGCTAGCTTCCTTTAATACCCACTTTACTCAGGCACCCACACTTTATCCCCACGTTCCCCTGCATCTTTTCTAACACCACTTCCTCCATATGTACATTCACATTACATCTTGTACATTCACATTGTACATCTTGTGTATTAACACATTACATCTTGCCAAGAGTTTAAAAGCATAGAGCAGCGCAAGAGACCAAGTAGAAACATGTCGGCATGTTTCATAAAGAAAAGGATTTCCAGTATCCCATGGAAATTAGTTTGGTCAACTGTCACTAAGTTGAAGCACAAATCATGGCCGAGTTTTAAAGTGCAAATATCTGCTGCTAGGTTAACTCCAAGATCTGTGAATTGGACAGTGATATTATTAGTGCAAATAGAAAATGAATGAAAGAGTCAAATGCTTCCTGCTCCTGTAATGTTTTGCAGCCAGGCACACACACTACAGGTGCTCTCAGAGATTGAGTTGATGGCCCTGCTGTGTGCACTGTAAACAATTATTATAGATACTCCCTTTAGTTTTCCTTGACCCTTCCTGTAGTGCTCTTTGTGAAAACCTTCATTAAATGCCAAATGCTGTAGTCTAATATATCAAGTTTCTTGGCAAAATTCCTTTATTTTTCCAATAGCAGTTTCCATAATAACATGCAAGTAGGAGAAGAGGTGTACAGGGGAGAAGAAGGGTAACAACAGAAAGGTCACAGATTTTTAAGTCATGTGGGATTTTTTTTATTATTGTTATTTTTGAAGTGTGTTTAGCACAGAGAAAAATTGTACATTTACCGCAAGTCACTGGGACCTAACGAGCTCCTAATGTGTCCCATACTTCAAGGTTTTGCAGAGAAGGCCAGTAACTTAGCAACCACAGTTAAACCTTGACAGGAATAATCATTATTTGTGTTGCAGCTTCAGGCTTCCCCACTGTAGGTTTCTTTCTATTTTTTTTTTTCTGTTGTTTTCTTAAAAAGAACCCCAGATCAAGGAAGAACAGCTAGGCAGGGAAGGGAGAATTTGCTCCTGTTGCTTCAGGCCATAACTGGCCTGGCTGGAGCACAGACCTGGAACTGAGAATTGCTTCTTTCTTTGCCACTGGAAGACAAATGTGCAAAGCCCAGGCGTGGTCATGCCAAACGCAGGAGTTATTGAGTTGATGAAATTAACCCTTGTGGGTTTTTCAACTCAGAAATTTGCATAACATGTTGATATCCAAAATGGTCTGACTCTGATGAGTTGTACATTTGCAGCAGTAACTGGCAGGGGTAAGTCACATGATTAGAGGACAAACCTCTGTATTTCTTCAAGTTCTTCCTTGCAGCCTATGTGGGTTTTCTACAATGAATAACTACTACATTAGGCATGGATTCTCCTTTATCCTTGAAAAAACAAACAAACGAACCAACAAAATTGGTCTTGTAGAAGAATGTAAAGGTTAAATGCCTAAAAAGCAGAAGTACATTTTGTATCTGATGAGGGTAACCAGAATGAAGAATTCTAAAGATCGCAGGACTAATCAGTAGTGCAATCTGTTTCATGGATTTCACAGAATTGAAGATGTTAAGTCCTTGCATTGCTCTCAGGCAGGTAGAACAATGAGGATGCGGTTATGAAGTAGATCAGTCTCTGAATCCACAGTTTGTCCCATACAGCAAAGAAGCTCAGGAAACGGAGAAGTTGTTCTATTTAATTGGGATTTGTTAAGTCAAGAAAGTAAAATGAACACTTCTTAGTTTATGTCCATGTTTTGAATATAAATCATATGGTATTTGTGGAATTCAAAAATTACTGGGAAATATAGGTACCTCTGCCTTTCACCAGCCATGTGACTGGGGTCAACCACTCAAGACCTTACAACCTTCCTTTACATTTTGGAGGTCCAGATGGTCCCTGCAGCTTAACACTACGCATGAAAACGCTGCACAAAAAGACAGTAAAACATACAATACTGTAGTCTGGATGAACCATCTCAGAAACAAATGCTAGTTCTTTCTTTTTTTTCTAAAAAAAAAAAAAAAAAGAAGAAGAATTGTAATTGTTTTCAACACAAAAAGACACTCCTGGGACCTTGTTAGTTTATGCATTTTAAGTTCTCTATTAATAATTTAAAGAATACATACTTTGCAAATTTGGTTCATAAAAATTACTCTTGCTGATTCTGTGAGAAAAAAAGAGCTTTGATGAATGTTTAGCACCCATTTCCTGCATATTAGTTTTAAAGAAATCTTTCTTGCCATGTGATTATGTGTTTAAGTAGTGGTTAAAACAAGAGCTGATAGGAAGGACTTCTTCCCTTGTGAACATAATACACATGTGCAGGTGGTGGAGATAACAGATGGGAGATAGAAGACACACGAAGAAAACTCTTTAAACCTTTGGGGTATATGTCTTGTATGAAGCAGGAGAGAAAATTTATACGTGTTTTGAAAATGTAGACTCTTTTTTAAAATCCTGTTGCTGGATGATATGAACCTACGCACAACATCAGGAACCACATTGGTACAACAATGTGGCAAACTCAGCCTAAATGCTCTTGTAATTTGAACCTGCACAAACAATTTATATCTCCCATTTTCTTGACTCAGATAAAATAGTTGTGTAATTGCAAAGGGGCTATATTTTGCATTCTGTAGCGTGGACATTGCTATAGTAACAAAATTGGTTACATACACTATACCCGTGTGGTGGCATTATGCTAATGGCACTTTGAATACACAAAGGGAGGGATAGTATATTCACTTCTTTATGCAAATATTTTCATAGATAAATGGGCAGTTTCCTCTCTATGTAAGGGTTAAAGAACCAGGTTCACACATCACATAACTAAGACTCGGTCCCAAAGACACAGTCTACATTCAGTGACTGAATGACATCCTGCTGTCACAGGAGAAAAAGGAGAGGATATTAGGAAAAGATGAGTCTGTTTGAAGGAGAAGACACTGGCAAGAAGCAATAGAGTTATATAAGAAACATGGGTTTTTCTCAAGATCATCTATATTCCAAATTGCATCCCAAGGATGGTTTCTTAGTTAGGGTACCAATTGCTTAGAAGAAACACCATGAGCAAGGCGACTCTCATAAGCAACAACATTTAATTGGGTGTAGGTTCCAGGTTCAGAGTGTCAGTCCATTGTTGTCATGGTAGGAAGAATAGCAGGGTCCAGGCAATCACCATGCTGGACAAGGAGTCAAGAGATGTACATCTTGATCTGAAGGCAGTCAGAAGAAGACGGGCATCCTCGGGCACTTACTAGAAAACTCTTTTTGCCCACCCCATAGTGATACACTTCCTACAACAAGGCCACACCTACTCCAACAATGCCATATTTACTTCAACAAGGCCACACCTATTCCAATGAGGCCATACCTTCTAATAGTGCTACTCAGTGGACCAAGCATATTCAAACCACCACAGATAGCATTAGCATAGCAGTAATACATGGATCCTGTGTAGGCGAAAAGAAGAAATTTCAAGAAATCTTAAGATCAGAGTTATGAACCTAGTTTTATCTCATGGGAAAAACTGCTTTAAATTCCATAATAAGATAATTTAGCACTTTCCCCGTTGTAATGATGTATACTTGTAGGCTAAAAGCAAACAAAGAAAAAGACCAGTCTTTGCCTGCCATGTTTTCTTTCTCTTTATGCAAGTCAAATTTGGGAACACAGAAATATACTTTCTTTTCTTGGATTTATTGAAGAATATAACAAGAACATGAGAAGAAATTGCTATGAATTTTTATGAGGTGAAATAAATATATTTATCTCTTAGGTTAGAAAGATGTCTTTTTTCTTATCACCCTCAGGTTATGTGTGAGAATGAGTTTAGGCTAGGGTTATAGTCCTCTAAAAAATGATCAAATCATATCCATTAAGAAATATGAACTTAGTGCTGTTTATGGCAATACATTTTAAGTTCACTTAATTTAGAGAAGATATAGCTAAGGAAGTCACACAACAATTTAAAATAGCATGATAGTTCTGTGTTTCCACTGAAGGCAAAGAAGACAGTTTTACATAGAATCAGCATCTCGAAAGATACACCATCATTCATGGAAAAGACTGGTTCAATGCCACCCAGTAGCTTGGTTTTGACAATAGTCCTTGTAGTTCTGTACCAATAACATACTCCTTAGAAATGGGAATTTGCCTTCTCTTCTTAAACTATAGTCATCTCAGGTAAAGATGTTCAGCTCAATCGAACCTGAAAATTATGAGAACACTGTCAAGACATGAGAAGTTACACTGTCTTTCATAACTACTTACTAGTTCTTTAATATTTAGTAATGCAACTCTGTCTTTGGTTCACATCATAACTAAGTGACTTGGGAAGCCTTCTCAGGTGTGAAGTCAAAAATGCCGGCATATCATGTTCTAAACCTGTAGAAAGGAGCATGTGAGAAGAATCACACAGATTCCATTAGGAATTCAAATCCTGGGCTCCATGGAATTCCACCTATTCTCCTAATCACCCCAGCCAGTTTATCATCATGTTTAAATTTGTATCTGCCTATACCCAGAATAGTCAATTTCTTCCATGTGAACTAGTGGAAAGTTTTCTGTTATTTTGAAGGGACACTTCAACGTTAAATAATGAAAAACCCAAGACTTTGTAGAATCAGAAATAGGAAGTATGATCAGTTTGGAATCCAAATCTGCCAATTAACTAGCTAAGTGACTATAGGGGCTAGTTATTTTATCTCTTTAACTAAAATTATTGGAATAATAATACTTAGGTTGCAAGATGTTTCTTAGGAGTAAATGAGAAGACACATGCGAAATGGAGCGTGGCACATGTTAAGTGTCCAATAAATGCTAATTTTGTTCCTTTTATTCACCATTCGAGAAGAGAAAGAGGGCCTAATAATTATAAAACAATGCAAATCTACAAAGGAACAGCAATGCAGAGAAATCTTAAACCTGGCCATGACTTCAGGTAACTACACCTCTAAACCAAAAATTATGTCTCCCTTCTGTGGTGGAAATGCCTGTATTAGCGTTCTAGGTCTTCCATAATAAAATACCGCCAGTTGGATGGCTGAAACAACACGTTTCCTTTCTTATACTCTGGCAGGCTAGACATGCATGACTCACAAGCCAGTGGGGGAATTTAACAAGATAGTTACCCTCTTTCTGATCATAAACAGCCAGCTTTGTGTTATGTTTCCATATGGCTTTCTTTTCTTGATTATTTTATTTATTTACATTTCAAATGTTGTCCACTTTCCCAGTATTCCCAAAGCAAAACCATCTCATTTCCCCTCCCCTTTGCCTTTAAGAGGATACTCCCCCACTTACCCACCCACTCCCACCTCACTTCTCTAGCATTCCCTTTTGTTGGGGCAACAAACCTCCACAGCACCAAGCTTCTCCCCTCCCATTGAAGCCAGATAAGACAATCCTCTGTTACATATACAGTGGGAGCCATGGACCCACCCATGTAAACTCTTTGGTTGATAATTTAATCCCCAACAGGTCTTGTTAGTTGATATCATTATACTTCCTATGGGGTTACAATCCTTTCAGATCTTTCAGTCCTTCCCTATCTTTTCCATTGGGGTCCACAGGGCCAGTCAAATGGTTGGTTGTGAGTATCCGCATCTGTCTTATTCAGGTGCTAGCAGACCATCTGAGAAAACAACCCTAGTAGACTCTTTCCTGTTTGCAAGCAGTTCTTGGTATCAGCTATCGTGTGAGGTTTGGTGTCTAAGTATGGGATTGATTGCTAGGTGGGGCAGTCCCTAGATGGCTTTTCTTTCAGTCTCTGCTCCATTTTTAAGTCCCAGCATTTCCATGCATGTCCTTTTAAGTCTCGGTTACCATACTCAGGATGATATTTTCTAGTTCTAGCCATTTGCCTGTAAAATTTCTGAAGTCATGATTTTTTTAATGGCTTTCTTAGGTGTGTTTGTGGAACTGGACAGTTGTACATTCCAGTGTTATGTGTGTGTATTTGTGTGTGTGTGTGTGTGTGTGTGTTTATGTGTCTTCTAAAAATCATTAATCTTCTATTTCCTTAGAGGCGACATACATTTTACTACCTGATAAATTGAGAAACCCTTTATTTGTAAAAGAAGACAATTCAAAATTAGTCCAACAAACACAAAACAAATTATAAACACAAGGAGAAAGTTTGAATTGAAAAGAATTCATAGATAGCAAAACTAACCATGTATTTACATAATCAACATGGAATGGAAGGATGGGGAATCTTGTGCATATCTAAGTTTACTAATGTATTTATTTGATTAACCTTATAGGATAATACCAACTTATATGTTCATGTAATTTTACCTGCTTAAAGTTCTCATCTACAAACACAACTGTATTTTCTTATAGCTTTAAAGGTACAAATTGGAGGCAATAGAAACATTCACTCCTTAATATGATTCTCTACACTTTGTGGTATTATGAACTGAAGCATCTCCACCTATTTGACAGAACTAAGAAATTTAGTTTGTAATATCACATTGCCAGTGTTCTCCAAACAATTTTTCCATACCTTTAAAATTGGTTTATCTTATATGGAACCAATGTACTCTTGATAGTAAATCTTTTGTTTTGTTTTTTAACATTGTTATTAGCTCCCTGAGGGTTTCATGCAATATGTTTTCATCCTATTTGGCTCCTTCCGCAATTGCTCCCATAAGTGTCCTCTATTTCCTGTCTCAGTATGGAGAAGAGCATACAGACAAAGTACTACCTTTAGCTGAAGAGCTACTGACAATTGACAGCTCTCCGAAGAGGGAATGTCCATTTTCTTTAAGAATGTATCTATTGGTAGACAGACCACAATTCAGGGGACATAGCAAAAATGATGGATGCAATGATCTTCTTTATAGTCTTTAAAGGTATTTAGAAAAGGTTAACATGTACCATGAATTGAATTCATTCTTTCTATCCCATTATTCAATACTGTCTTTTTCTCATGCCTCTTTCCTCCTACATTTCCCTTGTTACCTAGATAATGTCATACCTAACTTGCATGTTAAACATACATGCATAATTTTATTTAACTAAAGAAACATAAACAAAAGAAAACATGTAGTAATTAACTTCTGAATCTAGTTTAATTTGCTTAATATGACTAACACAAATTGCATCTAATTAACTCCACTTTCCTTTATACCTGCAACGATGTCCTTTTGAATATGTACTACTTTTTCCATATCTAATCCTCTGTTATAGATCACCAGCAGTGGTGCCATATTTGCCTAGGATGAATAGTACTACAATGAACATTGATATGCAATAACATCTGTGATGGGTTAACCTGAAGTCCTGTGTGTAAGAACCAAAGTATGCTCATATAGGAGACTATGTTCAGATATTTTTAAATTTAAAAATGTTTATATTAAAATATTTCCCTTTCTTTTCTACCTCCAAGACCTCTCAAATATCTTCTCTCACTTGTTCTTTTCTTCTCTTTCTCTTTCTCAATCTCTCTTCCTTCTCTTTCTCTTAAATTCATGTCCTTTGTCCCCATTTTCTTTAATTGCTGTTACACAGACATGTACAAACACACACCCATAGCATATATATTCCTTAGTATATAAATATTATCTGCTCAGTCTTTTCACTGTCACCTGTGTTTATGTGACGTCAGAGCTGACCACTTGTATTGGATAGTCAATTGAGAAGCTCATCCATGGGGGATATTATTTCTTCTGCTCTCACTATGATCAGCAGTATCTCAGGGTTTCCTTTGTCCATATCTACTATATTTCTTGTTGATTCTTTTCTTTTCTCTCTTTCTTTCTTTCTTTTTTCTTTTCTTTTTTTTTAGATTTACTTATTAATTTTATGTACATGAGTACACTGTCACTGTCTTCAGACATACCAGAAGAGGGCATCAGATCCTATTAAAGATGGTTGTGAGCCACTATATGGTTGCTGGGAATTGAACGCAGAACCTCTGGAAGGGCAGTCCATAACTTTAACCACTGAGCCTCTCCAGCCTGATTGTTTTCTTAATAACTGATGTCCTGTTTGAGATTACATAATAAACATTGAGAGATTAATTTTATTTGTAATGATTTAATTTCTGTCTTTTTTCTGGATTCATATTCATATTTGTGCTGCATTTAAATTTCTTTAAAGAAAAACTAGTTGACTTTGGGACAGAATTAACTTCCTGCTTTGTAACATCTAAGAGATGACATTAGGAAATAGTCAATCTGTTATGGAAAACTCATTTTTTGTAAAAAAAAAAAAAATGGCACTAATTCTTGACTCCACAATATAATCAGTTATATTGCAGAATACTTAAAGAAGAATTCTTGGATTTAAAAAAAAAAAAAGTCTTGTAAAATAGCCACACACATGAGATGCTGAGATCTAGCCAAATTCTCAGGGAACATTTAGTAAAAATTAGTTATTCACAGTAAGTTCTTGTCTGTGTCCTTCAAAATTAAAATCTGTGTTAATATCTCTTCTAAATATCTTGTTTGGTTCTCAACACACATATATTGTGTCTCTACAGTCTGTGTTCCAGGTCCATGGGCTCTATTGCCTTATTTTGATCTGTGCAAGCATGAGGTGCATAGACATACAAGTAAAATACCTATATACATAAAACAATAATAAGAAAATGTAAATAAATGCTCAGGTTGTTACTTCTTAATTTATAAATTTCATAACCTATCATTCTATAATGAAATGCAAATAAATGGTATCTGTACACAATTGAGTCATTATCTCATTTTAAATGTCTGAAATAGCACCATTTGATCCAATTACAGAGGCTTACATCATGTAATATGGTATTTTCCATAAGTCCATGGTGTCAAAGGGTCAGAAAGAATCTTGGGAAGTGTTGACACAAATTAACTTTCATATTTACCCAGAGGCCATGAAATTCTTGGTCAAATTTTCAGTGGATACTCAGAGAAAAAATATAAGTAATTCTTATATCAAACAATCTAAAATATGATGTCAGTGCTTAGCC
Source organism: Mastomys coucha (assembly GCF_008632895.1). NCBI lineage: Eukaryota > Metazoa > Chordata > Mammalia > Rodentia > Muridae > Mastomys > Mastomys coucha. The sequence continues at coordinate 38,971,175 of NW_022196894.1, read as the reverse complement.
AGAAATAATAGGTTTCTCAGATGTTTGTTTAAAGTTTTGTATTGGATTTCCACAGGTAATCTCCCTGGAAAAGAAAATAGGAGGAGACTGGTCATTGCAACTGACTTTGAAAAGTTGGTAGGAAATAACTTTCTTATAACAAGTAAGATTTGAAAGCCAACCTAGTGTTCCTCAGCCTAACCAACTGATAGTGCTATATTCCTGAGATTGTTTATTTTCAGGAGGGAAATGTTGTGGTTAATTTTTAACCCAATTTACCCAATCAATGAATTCACAACTCCGATAATTGATATGTAAGCTGCTAGCCTAGATTGGGCAGATCCACCACTACACTATTCTCATCTATTAGATCCCATATGACTTGCAGTTTCTCCAAGACATGTGCTTCAGCTTCAGCTTCCTTCCACCTTGGCCTCCTCTGTTGTCATCTTCCCCAGTCTCCTCCTCCCCACCCCATCTCTTCTCTACCCTTCTCCCCCAAACTTTTCAGCTCTACCTTCCCTTCTGCTGCCGAATTATCTACCTTAGCCTTTATTTGAAAAGTTAAAGTGGGGAGAAAGTTCACAAGACACCTGTATACCTGTATAGGAGTGATTCACTCCTAGTCTGCAGTGCTTACCAGGAGAGGAGAATTAGCATCAAAATACAAGACCAGGGCTATCCACAACAGGAAAAAAAGAAATCAGGGCTCAATACAGTATATATTTCAAAACATCTCAGTACTCTGTCTACTTTTTAATGAGTAACTACATTTGTAAGAATCTAACAAATATATATATATATATATATATATATATATATATATTAATATCCATATGTGAAGATATTGATTGTACTATTACCCAAAAGGATGAAAAATTAGAAACATGTAGATATTCTACAAAAGGAGAACTATGTGATTATAGTACATCCTTCTTCCTAAGCTCCTTCAGGCAAACATAGTGACTATTAAATTACAGAAATACATTTTCCTCAGTTCTAAATATGCAGATCTGAGGTCTGGCTGCTCTCATGGTCAGGCTCTGGTAAGGGGCTGCTCAGGTTGACCCTGCTCTCTGTCTTATGATAAAACCTCACAGCAGGGAAGGGAAGAGAATTGTATAGCCTCCTTTACTATTCCCATTAATCTCAGTTATACAAACTCTTGATTCATGACTAATATCCTTCTCTAGGCTCCCAACTCCAAATAATTTCAAATGAGGCCATAAGATTTCAGATATCAGTTTGAAAGGGACACACATATTCAGTCTGTGTTATACTACTCAGTGATAACTGTATTTATATTTTTAATTGATTCTTGAGGTATTTAAAATATACAAAAGTAATAGTGAAAGGGGCAGTTTAATTCTTATCAGAGAATACTCACTTTTCCTTATTTTCTATTACTTATGTGTTATAATACTTACTGGAATAGTGCACTAGAATTTTTACCCATATCCCCATATGCATCATTCTCACTATGTGCCTCATGAAGAGATGGCTATAACTTCTTCTCCATTGAATCTGTCACTTCTCCAGTGCTCATCATTTATACTTAAGCTTTGGTATACGTAAAGGGGTGTAACTCAGTGATAGATAATCTGCCTAACAAACTCAGGGGTAATTCTGGCACTTTGGGGCTAATATATGTTCAGTTTTTGTTTAACTCATACTTGTGTTCTCTTTAAGAGAAAAGATATTGCCTTCTGAAAGTTAGAACCCACAGTCCACCAAAAAGACTGAGTATGTGATGGTAAAGTACATGAACTTCAGGTGCAGCCAACCAGGTCCAGCTTTAACTCTATGCATACTGCCTGGGAAAGCAATTATCTCTCTCTGCTGTCCTATAAACTAGGTTTACTCTGAATATTAAACAAATATGCATGTCACTTAGAACATTGCCTGACATATCACAATGAATAAATGTTAGCTGTAACAACTACCATTACTAACTTAAGGAGTGTCATATCTGTATATCTCTATCTATCTATCTATCTATCTATCTATCTATCTATCTATCTATCTATCTATCTATCTATCTATCACCTTTATTGGTATTATTTTATAATACTGTTTTATATTTTGAGGACTAATACTTTATTGTAGTTTTTGATCAGCAGGACAATATTAACTAATGAATCAAGGAACATGCTTAATGGACAGAAAAAATATTTAAGAAATCTTTATAGCATCTGCATTTTTGTTTTGCAAAGTTGTTCAATGGCATTGATTTGAATAATCTGTATAGTCAGTGGAAATAGTGACTACATGGCCTTGTTTCTAAACCAAGGAGTTACCACACACTCATGGCAACAAGATTACCATGAAAAGAAGTTTGAGTGGTGCTAAATGGAGGGATATTATTGGGAATATTGAGTTTCCATAGCATATGAAGTAAAACAGGAAAAAGTATGTCATGTCTGCCACTATAAAATTTTATTGAGATGATCGTACTTTGTTTAAAACCATTGTAAATCTAACAAATAAAGGCATTAGTCTGAGTGTACTGAACACATGCTCCTTCATTAAGAAACTATTTTAAATATCAGATAGAAATTAAAATATTCCCCATCTTTCAAACATGTTGTACTTCATGAAAATGTTTACATATTGCAATAAAGTGTAATCTTGATTTTAGAATTTTGAGCTGATTTTTAACAAACATCTCTGAATAAATTTGACTTGCACATACATTGTTCATTATTTTCTAATTACCAAAGGAATATGCCTCCATAACCCTTTCTTGATACTAAATTGCACTCCCTTCTCCATCTTAGTTGGTTGTTAGAATTCCTTCTGCCAATGTGCAAATAACTATGTATAGAAGTAAATGTCTTATGAAAATCTAAGTCTAAAATCAAGAGGATTCAGTGTCTTTGATTATTCTTTACATTTGTGAAGCCTGGAAATTGTTGAGGGAATTTTATTATGCATTTCAGACGGCATGCTCAATATTTCCAACCGTGAAATGGTAATAGAGAGTTTATTCCCAAACTTGCAAATGAAACTCAGGAAAGTTCACAAAGGACAGCACTCTGGAGAATGTTATTTGAATTTAAAATGGCATTGCTAAATTGCAGAAATAATCAGAAATCAACAAAATGGAGCTTTAAGGGATGGGATGGAACTGGTGAAGAAAAAGAGCCAAGTGGTACAGTTACAAACAGGGCAATTCTTCAGGAAAAGGCCATGTGCTCATTTCTGAATCATAATCGAAATATCGACAGTACTAGGTAACAAATCTGTCTCATTTTTCTTTTGTTCTGTGCCTTTGTGTCTATTAGAATGTGTGAGTTTGTACCTGTCAGAATCTTTCTCTCCCTCCTCATTGTCCTCCTTCAGTGTCTTTCATGTTTTCTGGTATTCCACTTACATATACCTTCTAGCTTTTATCATGTCTTTCTTTGCCAGAGCGAGTCACCTGTTCAATCTTGACATTCAGGACAATAGAAATACATGAAGAACCAGAGCCTTCCTGAGCTGAGGCTTGACATATTCATGGAATCAAACTGTTTCAAGTGTTGAAATTTTCAGTCCCAGGTCATTGAGGAAGCATCAAATGAACATCTTTTTGACAAGAGTCTCAAAGCAGTTATCAATGCATCCCCACTGCTGTGATTAGCAGCCTTAAGACCGTGTAAGGACAGAGACTAAGGAATCAGTTCATATAAATAAAGAGAGCACCAAAAGCATTTGTAAGAGTATCTGGGTTATTGGATAAATGGAAGAGACAGAGAAAAGATTTACACTAGTTTTCTAGTGACTTCATATTTTACTTTACAAGATGCAAGCAATTTTCTGAAATGGCTGCTGCATTTTTCAATACTCCAGGGTTATGAAGATTTTAGTTATTTTCCATCCTTCAACATCTAATGTTGTGTTGTTTTCTTAAATCTTAGACATTCTATTTGACAATGCCTCCTTGAAGTTTGGATTTAGATTCAAAGTTTGGTTTCCGATCTCATTTCGAAGATAATTGATGAGGTAAAGGAGCTTCTCACTCTTGCTACTCCTTCATATATCTTCCATAGTAAACTGTTCCATAACTTTCCTAATTTCAATTAATTCTTTATTTTTATTATTAATTTTAGAAGCTTTATGTAGTGGCTGGTTTTGTATGTCAACTTGACACAAGTTGGAGTTATCCCAGAGAGGAGCCTCCCTTGAGGAAATGCCTCCATGAGATCCAGCTGTAAGGCATATTCTCAATTAGTGTTCACGCGTGGGAGGGCCCATTGTGAGTGGTGCCATCCCTGGACTGGTAGTCCTGGGTTCTATAAGAAAGCAAGCTGAGTAAGCCTGGAGAAGCAAGCTCATAAGTATCATCCCTCCATGTCGTCTGCATCAGCTCCTGCTTCCTGAACTCCTTGAGTTCCTGTCTTGACTTCCTTTAGTGATGAAAAGCAATGTGGAAGTGGAAGCTGAGTAAACCCTTTCCTCCAACTTGCTTTTTGATCATGATGCTTGTGTAGGAATAGAAACCCTAGCTAAGACACCCTATTTATATTCTTCAAACAGTTTGTTTTTACAGATATATAAGCTGTAGGTAGATTACTTTCTGTTTCTTTTAAGATTTGTTTATTTTTATTTTATAATGTCTAAATGTATAGAGTACAAATATATCTATGCATTGTGGACATGTCTGGTGGACACAAAGGCCTGAAGAGGGGCTCAGAACCCTTGAAACTGATGGTTGTAGGTTATTATATGGGCATGGATACTCTGGAAGAACAACAAGTGCTAACAACAAGAGCTACCAATTACTGGGCCAGCTCTGTATCCCTTATTTTCTTAAACTAATGGTGAATTTTGTTATGTATATAATTTTAATGTTAATGACATACATTTTATAAGATTTTCATTATTATTCATAGTTATGAATTTGGGTATTTAATCAAAAAGTATTTAGCTTCAATGAGGTTAAAATTTTATTATTCCGTATTTTTCTCAAGTGTCTTATAGGTTTGGTTTTCATGTTGAAAAGTGTGATATATCAAATTGATTTTAAGGCATAGAATAAATTGCAAACAGAATTTGGGGAAGTAGAAGTTGTTTTTTCCTAGTGTACAGATGAAGAGGCATTCCTTCATCTCACATGTTGACCAGATGACTCCAATGAGACATGGGATTACATCAGGTATTGAAATAGGTGAACTGAGAAGCAAGTAGATATGTGCATAAGTAAGAGAAGACTTTTCAGTAAGAAAGTTGAGCTATTGGTGTCAACAACATACACTATTCAAAATAATGTTATGTTGAGGACAAAGCCAGGAAAATATGATATTAGCAATTTCACTTATTGATAATTCTGAAGAACTAATATAAGGTCATAAATAGTTTAGCAGTGTCTGGGACTAGGCTGTTGATACATGAGTGGGTTACATATCATCACAAAATACTTTTAGAGTGTAGTAAAATTGTTTAATTTGGTTAGGATTTCAAGTGTAGTTTATCTGATCAAACTGACAACAGCATGACCTATATAGCTATGATTCTTAAAGATGTAAATGCCATGGATTTGAGAGGAAGATGGACACCATAAGAGGAGTTGAAATGGGGAAACAGAGGAAAGAAAAAGATGTGAGTACAGAACACATAGGACATCACAAATCATTTTAGATTAAATTTCAAAAAGATGTGACATTTATGCCCTCTAAGTGTCTCTTTACCCATAGGTCAGCACAGCTCTCACCTCCTCATCAGAAAGCTCCTCTGCACAGTATATGATCATTAGCTCACAAACTCACAAGTGGTCAGAGCATGAGTATCGGTATAGTGCGCATCTCCGAATGTGACATGCATATAGATCATCTTTTCCCAGTGCTCATCAGGAGTTAGTCATAAAATATAGAGAATAAAGGTTTTGAGAATCAGAAATCAGGAAAGGATGGACATAAAAATCAGGACCTTCTGAGGATGACAGGACTCCTGCTCTATGAGTTCAAATCAGCAGAACTTTCCTGAATAAGCCAGTCAACATTTCAGCATGGTATAAGGAGGGACTCAAAAACCCTAGTCTGGGAGATGGAGCAGAGACTGAGGGAATGACCAACCAATAACAGGCCCAACTTGAGACCCATCCCATGGGCAAGTACCAATCCATGACACTACGACACTCTGCTGTACTTACAGAGACAGGAGTCTGACATGGCTGTTCTCTGAGAGGCTCCATCCAGCAGCTCAGACAGTCACAGCCAGAGGATGGAGTTTGGGGACTCTTGTGGAAGAATAGAGGAAGGGATTGCAGCCCAGAAAGGGATAGGAACTCCACAGGAAGACAGAAAGTCAACTAACCTGTACCCTTGGTGCTCTCAGAGACTGAACCACTAACCAAAGAGAATACACGGGCTGGGCATAGACCTCTCTGCATATTTAACAGATGTGTGGCTTGGACTTCATATGGGTCCAATTAGATGGAGCAGGGACTATCCCAAAAGCTGTTGCCTGTACATGGGATATGTTCTTTCTAGCTGGGCTGCCTTATCTGACCTCAGTGGGAGAGGATATGTCTAACATCCCAGAGAATGATATACCAGGGCTGGGGGGATTACTAGGGGTGCTCCTAACCACTCAGAGGAGAATGGGGGATGGAGGATTGTGGGAGTGGGTCACAAGGATGGGAGTGGTGAGTGGGATGTAAAGTGAATAAGTAAAAATCAAATAAACCAATACCAAACCAACCAACCAACCAAAATACTGCCCTTAAATGTGGTGCCACTAAGTTGATGGTTTCTGTAAAAGTGAAAATCAACTTTACTTAAGGATGTGACCCCTGGTTGAGACACATTGTTCCAGTAGATGACTCTACACCCATAAGTCTATGGGGAGCATAAATTGTATTAGTGAGATATAAAGAATAAAACATGAATTTGGAAGAGGTACAGATATAGGGGAGATGAATCTAGGAGGAGTTATAGTGAGAAATGGAGGTGAATAAGATCAAAATATATTTGTATAAATGCATAGTATTGAAAAGATTAATAAAAGTACTATGTATTTCAAAAACATGACACTCTGAATATTTTATACTTTAATAAAGTTAATTAATTTGTTGTAAGTTTAGAAGTTTCTATCTTCAGGATATTACTAAAAAGTTTAAAAATATATATCTATAAAATTGATTTATGAAAAGATTCATAGGTACCTTACTAATTATATGCTAATATTAGATAAAAGTCAAGAGATCATTATTTGAATAACGAATAAGTAGTGTGTTCAAATAATGGAACAATGTTCATCACTGACAAGAATGAGTGAGAACAACAAATAAAAACATTACCGTCAAACACAGTGCCCTAGGCCAGTATCTGCCATCTCCCCTCCCAAAATCCCACCTTGTAAAATTCAATTGAAATGAACCCCAGACCCAGAAAACCTGATCTATGGAAATTTACATCAGATATTTCAAAAGGCGGTCTTTGCTGCTGGCCCTCGGCCATCATTGATTGCATGCATGCTCCCAGGAAGGGCCTGTCCCAGTTGGCGCTGCCCTACCGCCGTAGCATCCTCACGTGGCTGAAGTTGACATCAGACGACATGAAGGAACAGATTAGTGGGGAAGAGCATTAACTGCTCTTCTGAAGGTCATGAGTTCAAATCCCAGCAACCACATGGTGGCTCACAACCACCCGAAATGAGATCTGATGCCCTCTTCTGGTGCATCTGAAGACAGATACAGTGTACTTACATATAATAAATAAACAAATCTTAAAAAAAAAAAAAAAAAAAAATTGGCCAAGAAAGGCCTGACTCCCAGATAGGTGTGATCCTGAGGGACTCATATAGTGTGGCACAGGTCCGTTTTGTGACTGGAAATAAAATCTTGAGAATCTTTAAGTCCAAAGGCCTTGTCGCTGATCTCCCTGACAATCTCTACCGTTTGATTAAGAAAGCAGTTGCTGTCCAAAAGCACCTTGAGAGGAACATAAAGGACAAGGATGCTAAATTCTGCGTGAATCTGATAGAGAGCAGGATTTGCCAGTTGGCTCGATACTCTAAGACTAAGCAGGTGGTCCCACCCAATTGGAAATATGAGTCATCCACAGCCTCTGCTCTAGTGGCATAAATGCTGTTGTGTACACAAGCAATAAAATCACTTTGAGTAAAAAAAAAAAAAAAGAAAAAATGAAATTTCAAAAGGCTCAACTCTTAAGAGATAGGTAGGGGTGATTAGCATCAGAAATCACAGTGGTAATGATAAAGTTGTGAGTGGAGTTCAAAGTGAAGGTTACAGCCATGTATATGATTTAACATTTGTTAAACTGCACACAACAGAATTGTGAATTTTCCTTGCATCAAGCAAAAATAATTGTTGGAAGGTAAGAGGTAGGAATAAGGTCCTACAGGAAAATCATTTCTTAAACTCAGACTCTGAGTTCACTATACAGGCTCCATGGAGTATGTAGTACTTACACAGATGTAGTATGTTAATATATATGACATATAGGTTGTCAGAAAGATTGAATTCCATTATGTCTTTATAGAACCACCAAACTACATTTTTTTTTAATTTCATAAACGATAGTTCAAATAGTTAAGTGTATTTCAGGGTACTCAAATATTTGATGAGAAAAATTTCTTCTATATGAAAGAATTATAGGTAAAAAATAGAATAATTGAACTCAAAATTACTACTTTGAGTGCTCTAATGAAATAATGGTTCTAGGCAAGGCTCATCAGTAGCTAAGAGGACTAATAAGTAGAATACTAATGAGAAAATTTATAGTAGAGATAGGCAGCCTAAACTGCAGCTATCCCATTGATCAATTTGTATAACTTGAAGTGTGATGACTGGGTATTTGCGTCTGGCTTTTTTTATGGAATGAAAAGGTAGCATGTCTTGCTTGTAAATATATTTAAGGGAAAAGTTAACTCCAAGCCTACTCCAGCTTTAACTAGGATATACTTCAATACAAGAGCCACTCAAACAGCACTAAGCAAAGAGCTGGGAGCTGGGAGTGCCATTAGGGCCAAAGCACTTGCCAAGCATGCAAACAGCCCTGGGTTTTATTCCTAGTATGAGAAAGGAAAGACACAAAGAGGAAAAGGAAAGAGGACAGAATAAAGAAGAGGAGGAGAGGGGAGGGGAGGAGAGGGGAGGGGAGGGAAGGGAAGGGAAGGGAAGGACAGGACAGGACAGGCAGGACAGGAAAGGAAAGGAAAGGAAAGGAGGATGAGAACATAAAACTAGAAGGAAATAAATGATAAAACACAATCAGACAATTTCATAATAGAGAGAATTAGGATAGATTTCCCCAAACAAATGGCCCAGTTATGAAACAAACAATATTCAATTGTACAGAAGTCTTATATTTAAAATAGAGATTTAAGAGAGATCACAACCAAATTAAAATTTTACATTTTGGACCATTTTGAGCTATCCAAGTACTGAAAAAGTATGCTTAAAATAATTAAGTAATTTATATACTACCTGTATTTTTTGTGTTTTATTGTTGTTGGTGGTGCTGGTGGTAGTGGTGATGGTGGTGGTGGTGTTTTAGTTTGTGTGTTTTGTTTTGTTTTGTTTTTAGCAGTGGAGAGAAAGGGTATATTCAACTTATACTTTCACATTACTGTTCATCATCATAGAAAGTCATGACAGGAACTCAAACAGACACAGGACCTGGTGACAGTAGCTGATACAGAAGCCACAGAGGGGTGCTGCTCATTGGCTTGTTCCTCACAGCTTGCTCAGCCTGCTACCTTATAGAACCCAGGACCCCGACCCTGAGATGCCACCATGTACTTTGTGTTGGCACACACACACACACACACACACACACATACATTCATATATATATATATATACATATATATATAAAATATATATATAAAACTTGCCTATAGCCTTCCTTTTTTTGGAGGCACTTTCTTAGTTGAGGTTTCGTTCTCTCAGATGTCTTTACCTTGTGCCACGTTGATATAAAACTAGCCAGAACAATTGCCCCCTTGTCATCTTGACACATAAACACATCACCAAAAAGCCACAACTTTTTGCATTCTCATCCTTCCCCAAGATCTCACATTAAAAGCATAAATACTTTTAAAAGCTCCACAGCCCTTATAAATTCAAACACATTATAAGCTCAGTTTCCTTTAAATATCTAGTCTCTTTAAAAATTCAATTCTCTGTGAAACATCAAAATCTACTTTTTTTGCTTTTATGTAATATATTGATTTTCTTTTTTTTAATTAGATGTTTTCTTTATTTACAACATCTCCTTTTCCAGGTTCCCCTCCAAAAAATAAAATAAAAAAATAAAATAAAATAAAATAAAACTAAAACAATCCCCTGTTCTCTCCCCCCTTGCTCTGCTCACCATCCCACCCCCTATTGCTTACTGGCCCTGGCATTCCCCTACACTGGGGCATAGAACCTTCACAGGGCCAAGGTCTTCTCCTCCCATTGGCCACCCTCTGCTATACACATGATGCGGGAGCCTTGAGTCCCCCCATGTGTACTCTTTGGTTAGTGTTTTAGTCTCTGGGAGCTCTGAGGGTACTAGTTAGTTCATATTGTTTTTTGTCCTAAGGGACTGCAAACCCTTCAGCTCCTTGGGTCCTTTTTCTAGCTCCTTCATTGGGGATCCTGTACTCAATCCAATGTATGGCTGTGAGCCTCTATTTTTGTATTAGTCGGGTACTGTCAGAGCCTCTCAGTAGACAGCTATGGCAGGCTCCTGTCATTCAGCACTTGTTGGCATCCCATAATAGTGTCTAGATTTGCTGTTTGAATATGGGAAGGATTCCCAGTTGAAGCAGCCTCTGAATTGTCCTTCCTTTAGTCTCTGCTCCATAGTTAGTTTCTACAACTCCTTCCATGGATATTTTGTTCTTCCTTCACTGCTGATGGAATTGCAAGCTGGTACAACCACTCTGGAAATCTGTTTGGTGGTTCCTCTAGAAATTGGACATAGTACTACCAGAGGACCCTGCTATACCACTCCTGGGGATATTCCCAGAACATGCTCCAACATGTAATAAGAACACATGCTCCACCATGTCCATAGCAGCCTTATTTATAATAGCCAGAAACTGGAAACAACCAGATGTCCCTCAACAGAGGAATGGCCACAGAAAATGTGGTACATCTACACAATGGAGTACTACTCAGCTATAAAAAACAATGAATTTACGAAATTCTTGGGGAAATGGATGGACCTAGAGAATATTATTCTGAGTGAGATAACCCAATCACAAAAGAACACATATGGTATGTACTCTCTGATAAGTGTATATTAGCCCAGAAGATCGGAATACACAAAGTACAAACCATAAACCACAAGAAACTCAAGAAGAAGGAAGACCAAAGTGTGGATACTTCGTTCCTTCTTAAAAAGGGGAACAAATCAAAATCTATTTTTAAAAATAAATTTAAAGTCTGCCAATTGTGAACTCCTATAAACTAAAAAATAAATTAGGAGTCTTCTTATTTCAAGAGGGAAGAACTAGGGCATGGTCACAACCTGAACAAAGCAAAATTGGCCTCCAACAATGTAAATAACTCAATGTCCAATATCTGGGTTGCACTCATGATCTAGGCTCCTCCAAGTGGTGTGGATAACTTCTCCAGCTCCATCCTCTCCACAGCAAACATTGCCTGTCTTCTAGGCAATGGCCAGTTCCACTCCAGTGATGGCGCTTTTTCTTGGTGGTCGTCACATGGTACTTGCATCTCCAAAATGCTCGGGCTTCTGAAATAACTAACTGCATTTTCACCAATAGCCTCTCCTAACCTCCTTTCATGGTGACAATCCTCATCTTTTCTACAAAACCCCTTCAATCCTGGGTCATCAACTGCTGCTGAGGTTGTATATTCACCAGTGGCCTTCCCTGGCCTCTCACATAGCCAAGCCTTAGTTGCTCTCCATGACCCTTCATGCTTTCCCAACCAGTACCACCTGGATGACTCTTAGACTATCAAGTTCAGCTGCCAGCTGGAGGTACAACCTTGGCTGCATGTAGAACACAGGTTTGTGTGTGTTAATTCTGAGGAAAGCCTTTCAAGTGGACTTCACCTTAATAATACCAGTCTCTCCTAAATCCCGGCTAATTTTTAAGCTCCAGCTGACCAGCATCAAGTATCCCAGCAAAGCAATATTTCCACTTTAGTAATTTTGGTTGTTCTTGTTAAACACAGCCAATTATTCAGCTCCTGCTAACCAGGATCACAGAATCTTAATTCAAAATAACAAATTTTCCTAATAGAGTAGTGCTTAGGCTTTTCAAAATAAGTACACATGGCCAGTAGACAGATAGAAAAATGTCCAATACCATTCAACATCAATGATATTTAAATCAAAACTATATTGAAGAGTTCTTTATACCACAGTCAGAGTGGCTATACCAGAAACAAAATAAACACTGGTGACTATTCTAAAATAAAGGAAGTCATTGGCAGTGGAAGTACGGTTAGTCAACTCATAATTAAAGTCAGTACGGAGGGTCTTCAAAGAGCAATTATATAATTTAGCTGTATCACTTCTGGGTATATATCTGAAGTAATCAAAAGAGCATATAGCACAGATTTTTCATGTGTGTATTTATCATGACATTCTTTGTTACAGCCAAGTTTTTAGATCAGCCTAGGTGCGTGCCAAAGATGAATGCATAAAGTTGGTTTTGCATGGTAGAGTCACATTGACCATACAGTGGAACTGAAATAGGCTACTATGTTGAAAGTGAATGGAACCGAAAAACCTTTGTTAAGACACGCAAACTCAGATTCAGAAAGACAAATGTGAATGTTTTCTATTTTAAGTAGAATCAGGATTCTTTTTAAAGGATGTGACAGTGGAGGAGACCTAATCAGAAAGAAGGGGACTGGAGGAATGGAGAAGAGAACAACTTTTAAAGTTGTTCATAACTTTTATGAACTTACATCAAAGTAACTCATGTAAGTTCATAAAATTCCAGTACAACTCACTCAGACAATTAATTTGTACTGATCAATGAAGAGAAACCTTAGTTTTGTTAGATGTGATTACATCTTTATGAGAGTATTTTTAAAATGTGCTCTGTCTGTTAATGGATCATGAGAGCTTATTTATGGTTGGAATGAAGTGACACCCAAGATTTGTCACCTTCAAAAACTGGTAATGCTTCAAAAAATTTGACTGAGTAGGTTTAAGTGAAATAGCAAGTGTAAAAGTATGGTCATTGTTGAAGCTGCTGTTGTGTCAATAATGGTTTATTCCCCCACTGTTTTCTTTCTATTCTTGATTATTTGTTATTTTTTTTAAATAATAAGCCTAAACACCTGCTTCCTAGGATTCTTTGTCTTATTATTACTTTACTTAACATTCTATACTTAACATTTTTAACTTTATCTTTCTTTCTAATGTAGTGAATTGTATTTATTTTTGTCTTCAACATATTTTAATATATTTCTGTATTCTTTGAGATCTTTAAACCTCTTATAGTATTTTTAAACAATCAAGTGTGTTTAAGGAGATATTTATGTGTTTTTCTGCAGGAATACACTAATGTATTCATGGTCCATTTCATCAGTGTGATACATCTCTGTTGGTAAAATTCTTCTTTTACTATGAACAAAAAGTACAAAAGCTAAGTCTTCAGTCTTCCCATTCACAATCCAGAGTATGTCCAACTGTGTACATGCTAGTGGAACTCTGTCCTTGATTACTATGAGTACTCTCCCAAGAACCCATGAGATGAGGAAATGGACTGGAGTAAGCTCAGTATTTCAGAAAACACATTGCATTTTCCTTCTTTTAGAGTGAAACCCTTAACAATGGTGGTGAAAAATATTATTAATAAATTTTTGATGCTTTAATCCAGGTATTAATACTTATTCTCTGTTTTCTTTATGTTTCAGTCACAATTAATATATTGCTGGTCCTGAAACACCCTCTAACAATATTCTTGTTTAGTTCCCAAAGCAAGCTCCACCTGTAGCCCATAAACCATATCATACTATAGTGATAAACACAGACCAACATGTTCGTGGATCTCAACCTCAAGTCCCAGTCAAAACTCTGGCCAGGTGGCATGGCTCTTTGTTACAAGGCTCAGCTCAGAAGACTTCTTCTGTGAGAGATCATTATTGTCATCTAATAAGGTTTCTCTCACTCCTTCATTATTAAAAATAAAACATACACTGTATTTCTAAGCTAATCTGGTACACTATTTACATTCCTTGTTAATCTTTCTCCTGTTCATGACTCTTTCTCTTAGAATCTAAGAGAAGGGTGCTGTTCAAAACTCTTTAACACTCTGGACAAAATTGTTCAGGATTTCTACAGCAAAATGCAAGTCTCCTAACATAGCAATGACTCACTTGCTCAAAAACCTACAGGACAAATTTGTTTGTGTCAGGGAAAATTCTAGACACTGTCCACAATCAGACAAAAAATGGCTTCATGAGTTACTTCAAAATCATATTCTGCATCTTTCTGCCTGGAAATGTATAGACAAAATACATCTCTTAAACAAAAAACAAAAAAACAAAAAAAATGACATACTCTATGATTTTTTGCTCATTATTGCTTTGAGAAAAGTCTTCCAAATCTACGACTTAAACTGTTCTCCAGTTTAAAAATGAAGAGTTCCTTTTTTATTCTATTATAAAAAAAATTTTCTTTAGATCTACATTTTCAAGTTTTAATTGTGCATGCTAAGAAGGGAAGTGGGCCAACCTTCCCAGGGGACCCCATCTGTCCTGATTCTAGTGACCAATTTGGATACAATTTGACATTCCAGGGAATTGGGATATATTCTTTGCTAGAGAAATCCCAAACTGCCTGACAAAACCTAAAGCATTTGACCTTTGCAGCCACATCTCTTTCATTATTTAAAATGAAAAGTGAAAAAGAAAAATGAGAGTGCAAGTAGAACTATACAAAAATTTGCTTATCAGGCTCAATCTTCAACAGTTTTTTAAGCCTTTATGGAATGTGCACAGGACTTTTCCTTCAGGGAGAGACCAGGCGAAACTGAAAGGACAGCTTATATTTCAAAGACACTCTTTTTGTAGAATACTGGTAGGAGGGAGGGGGGAAGAGAGAGAAACAGAGAGAGACAGAGAGAGACAGAGAGAGAGAGAGAGGGAGAGGGAGTGAATCTGTATTTATGTTTCTATTGAGATGATAGGAGCCCATTTCAATATTTTATAGCTAACTCTGTTTGGGGAAAGTATTTCTACACTAAATCTGAAGACATCTCTGCTATGGACACAGTGAGATTTTAGGAAATGTCAAAATTGGTGACATTCCTCATCTGGAAGATTTTCTGTTTCTTAAAAAATACAACCTTTAACTCTAGATAGACTAAATTTTATCAAAATTCTATCAAAACTATGTATATTCATTATATTATAAAACATGTTAAATCTATTTTATTTATTGCACATAAATTATATTACAAATTTTTTCTATTATAAATAGGTTAGTATTATATATTAGATATAACTTTACAGATGGAGATGATTGAAGACACACCTATGGGGGATTGACAACCTGGACATATATCTAAATACATAATAGAGACCAAGCATTAGTTCTCAATTTAAGTATTTATTTAGATAATTCAAGTCTTAACATATAATTGTATTAGAATTAAAATAATTTTTGAAATGTATAAATCCTTGTTTACTAGATCTTTGAGTTTTACCATGTAGTTTAAACAGAATTGAAAGTTATAAGAGACCTGCTCCTTGAAGGTGGCATTCTCTCCATAGGAATTATCAAAGTTTGCACCATCAACATGAAGCTCTTTATTTTAACTTGATTTTGTTTAGAGAAATATGCTGTTCTTCCATGAGACCTATACAAACTAAAAATGTTAAATATCTTCTGATACATCTAGTTGTTAAGGGGAAAGTGAACAGGTGGTTGAAGAAGCAACAAGTAAGAAGGGATGGAATGGGAAAGGGTAAGGTGAAGGAAGCATGTATGGAAATAGTTCATCTCTACTGAGTTGACACATTTCATATATATGTTGTCATTCCTAAATCCCTGTGTTTTTAACTTTTCTTGGCTAAAATTAAAGGCATTTTTACGGACCCCAGTCAAACAATCTCAACTCCTACACATTTGAATTTCTACCAACCTTTCCTATGATAGCATCCCACCATTATTATATCAATCTGGATTAAATAAAGTATCAGATTATTTAGAAACAATAAAATATAGGCTCAGAAATTCTGAAACTTAGAAATTCAGAAATCTATGAAACAGTGATATTTAGTTTTATGTGTGAAGATAGACTTCAGAGATGTAAGAGTCTGTTCTTACAATATATATATTTAAAACAAGACATATTGGGTCATAGATACAGTAGAGATTGTACCTGGGATCTTATTTTTTGAAAACTAATATTGAGTAGAAACACCTGTTATGCAAATATGGATAGCTTATATGCAAATATAAGTCATCTCTGACTATTACTTCACTTTTTAAACAGTACTTAGTAGGTGAAATGAAGATAGATATGAATAGCTAATGGTGATGCTCCAGAAGGGTTCCTCTGAAACAGTGAACCCACTTACCTGAGAAAGAATTTAATTCTTGGCCCAAATGGTTGTGAAACAGTACCCTTAAAATCATATCATTACTACAAAATAAGTGGCCAATCTTCTTCATGTCTTTCTTAATGTTCTTATAACAACATCATCCTCCCAAGAATTATTTTTTCTCATTTTTATAAATAGCTAAATTAAATATTCTTATAGCAAAAGTAGCAAACAAATGATTTTGTGAACAGAATTTTTTTATTTCTTCCTGGAAAGAAGATAATGATAAATTATACCATGCATACTGAGAAAAGAATCAGTGAAATGCTATTAATAAATCAAAATTTCAATCAAAGGTGAATGAAATTTGAAGTACTTCAACCACAACTTGGATTCCATGGCTTGTTCTAATGAATTCACTTGAAGCTCTTTTTAAATTAGATTATTCTATTCCCAAGGTTCTTTTCCCATTTTTTAGAAGGAACTGAGGCAGTTCAAACTTATAAATAATTTTATTTAGTAATATATAATTGCATAATAAGTTTCACTTCTAGAGTTTCTAAAACTCAATTTCATATTCACCTGAATAACTCAGAGAATCAAAGTTTAATGATTCCACTGGCTTTAATTAGCTCCACTCTAACTGTCTAATTGTCAAAGAAATAGAAATTTAAGTGATCTTGAAACACTGTATTACATTTAATGAATTATAATTTTTCATAACTTCCACTGTTGGCCATGTTGCAGAAAAAAATGCACACACATATGCACACCGACAATCATTTCTGTTAGTTTTGTACATTGGTCATTATACAAAAACCAAATTACATACTTATTGTTAGGTGTCCAGATAGGTAGCTCAATGGACAAAAGTACTCCGTGCTCTTCGAGAGGATCCAAATTATGGTTTATGAGGATATCCAGCATCTTACAACCTCTTCTAAGTTCAGCTCTGGAAGATTGACATCATTTTCTGGCTTCTGCAGGCACCCATCCACACATGTCATACAAAATACATACATCACACATATCAATGCCATATAAATGCATGCATGCATACCACACACACTGTAGATAGATAAATTTAGATTCAGCTATAAATACAGAAATAGATATAAATCTCTAAGCACCATGTACATGAGTACAGGGTTGTCCTCTTGTTCAGGAGATTAACTTTTAAGACACATCTAAAAGAACTCAGAAAGAATATAAACATGACCATAAAACCATAACAAATAATAGTATCAAAATTAACAATAGTGGAGAAATATACAACTGTTCAACATACTGATAGTAAGAGACTCATAACATAGCCTTAGACAGATCATCTTCATTAATACTACCAAGGCTCAGATAGCATTGTGAGAGAGGAGACAGGGGGAATATAAAAGCTGGAGGATAGGGAGGAGTGCCATCAAAAACTCTTAGGTGGGGAAATATGATAAGACTACTTTAGTTATGCTTACACAAGCTGTGGTTACCTGCATAAGGTCTAGACATGATCAAGGTAGCCAAAAGCCCATTACAGATGGGGGTCCTGCATAATATGGTGGATAATTGCTTGGGAAGGAGAATCACTGTTTGAGATGCAGCCATAGATAGGTTTACTATGCTTCCATGGATGGTCCCATATTCATTCACATAAGGGTATCACTAACTGGACCTAGTAGTTTGATAAGGAAATAAAAACACTTGAAGTTGGAAAGGGAGTGTTTTAGGGACATATGTAAATTTGGGTGGAAAATTGAAGGTAAATATGATATTTCATTGAATCTATGCATAAATTTCTCAATAATAAAAGGAAAGAAAAACGAAATTGTCATTTCAAAAAATAGTAGCAATAGGCCACAAAGTTAGCATATGATATAAATGAGGTTGATGAAATTAATGATTAAATGAGAATTTTTCTCTGGTGTTCCTCACAATGTGAAACAGCATATTTTTCCCTTTTTTCCTTGTAAGTCTAAAGTCTTTTGTGATTTTATATACATATATATATATGATCAAGAATGAATTTATTATACAATTTAATATTTCTAAGTTAAGAAAATTACATAGTTGAATGCTGATTTAGAAAATCATAGTTAGAGAAGAACAATTGAATGTTTCTATGGACAGTGGGACATTTTCCATGGTAGAGAGTCAGCATGCTCAGAAAGGATGTGCTTCTTCCCTGTGGATCTAAAACTAAGTGAGACAAACTTCCTGCTTACAGTTGTTAATTAGAATTACCTGGTCCTCTACACTGATGGATCTTTCCTTAGTCCCTTTGCTTCTTAACAAATAAAAATCCATTTCCCTAGGCTGACCCATTAATTGAAGTCATTCTTTTGGTTTTGTTTTGCATTTTTTTTTAACACAGGCAATTTTGTCACTGTAAATTTTAATTTCCCAAGTGGCAAAACATTTTGAGCATCTCTAAGGCTCTTGGTCCTCAGGCTCAGTCACAGAGGGATGGCTATGAGGTCACACTTCCCTTTGAGGTCTATGGAGGCCTTTCTAATTAGCCTTTGCCATAAGCCCTTTCAACTCCAAAAGATTTAGGAAGGTTAAACCCAAAGCAGCAATTTCATTATGAAAGCAAAGACAGCAGATAGATAAGATAGTCAGTGTAAGTCATTCTGTCAGTTATATTTAACAGAGACACAGTTGGTCTGGTTGGTGATCATGCCAAATTTAGACATGAGATATTTTAGATGCTGTTACTTATATTTTGTATCTTTAATTCCTCTTAAAACTATTTTCTATATGCAACTCACACTTATAAAAGTCCTTTGACAGCAAGCTCTCACAGAGATTTTGATGACTAATTCCTTAAGGGAGGGTGAATGTCCTTGTTATACAAAAGTAAAAAAGAAAATCACTCAAATTCTGTCTCATGGTTGCATTAATTTCCTGTTTTTTCTCTACTATTTCAGCTCTGAGTTTTATGACTCATTAAAAAATGTTTTAGCTTTACTTATTTTATATGAATATGTATATGAATGTGTCACTGTAATTTATGTATTTTGTCATATGTGTATCTGTTGCCCACAGAGGTCATAAGAAGGCAAGAGATGCCCTGTAACTAGAGTTAAGAATGGTTGTCATACATCAGCCAAGGGCTGAGAACTGAACCTGTGACCTTTATAAAACCAACAGTCTTAATCACTGAGCCCTCTCTCAAGTCTGAGATTTGTCATATTTTATGTAAACTATTTTCTATGAACTTCCACATTTGAAACTACTTTTCTTTAATTTGCAATAGGAAGTTTCATCCTAAGTACTGATCCTTCTTGTATATTAAAATAACAATGTGATAAAATAAAAATAACTCCATGACTGAAAATGTTTAGAGATATAAAGTATTATAAGACCGGACCTGTGGTCATGAGGGTGGGAGAACTGGCCATGCACCTGACCAGCTGAAACATTTGGGAGAGTAGGCCCTGCACCTAACCGGGTAGCAGGGGCCCTGGTAGCTGGGTTTTCATGCCCAGAGGGCATGAGAGTGAGTCAGCAGGCCGACCAGATGAGATATCTCTCAAGCTGAAATCCAGAGCTTTGAATTGGCCCACTCCAACATCTATCTGATGGATGAACTGATGGAGTATATGAAGGGGCCAGACCTACAGATCTAAACTTTCAAGATCTCCGTGACACAGAGCGACAGCATGATATTTGAGAAGGTTCTAGTATCTATAGAGTAGTCTAAACCAGAGGTTTTATAACAGACTAATGAGTTATCACAATGAACATTTGGAAGCCAAGAAGTGCGGGCAATAGTTATGCTGTGGGACACAATGTGATACACTGCAGCAAGGTTGTTTTCTCTGTTGAGAGGAGGGTTAAAGGGTGAAGGAGAAGAGATGAGTGGGATTAGGGTGCATGATGGAATAATCACAAAGAACCAATAGAAAGTTTTAAAAAGGATAAAAGAAAAAGAAAGTGACCATATCTGTCAGTGGAATGTAACATTTTCTTGCCAAGGTCCAAATTAGTCAGTGTTCCTATAGTTTTACTGAAAGTATCCAAATACTTTCAGTATTGGGGACACTTTTGTTTCTATGAGGCCTAAAATAAACTATTCCTCAACGATCCCTAGAAATTTAGTTGCATTGTTTATTTCATTCTTGCAAAGGAATTTGAAATAACTTTGGCTTCTTAGAAATTCTCAGCACTTACTACTATGCCTGAAATATATAATAAATAAGCAGGTTTATTGGGAAGGCAAAATAGTGCATTCACTTCAGTGTTCTTGCATTGATGCAGTCTGCATTTCACATTTATTAGTTTAATTCTGGTGTCTGCTTTCTTACTATAACATTATATTTCCCATGAGATCACATGAGATTTTTACTATCATTTGTTTAGCCTGCTTATTACTAAGTATTTCATTTTCATCAGCTATTTATTTAAGTTTTTCACATAGTCTATTGATCTGAATAAATTGGTTGGATGTGTGTTTTCTCTGTATAACAGAAATCAACTTTCAGTGCGTGTATTTACATCATGTTTTTATATAATATCAAAGAAAGCCATATTTTAGAGAATGACCTTGATTTGCTTTTTCTTATCGTTTGGTAGCTTGAAAAGTGAAAGGCAAAAAAATGGGATCATTGTGTGTAATTCTCCTCTAATAGTCACAATCTATCTTCAAAGTAATAGTTTTATATGGATTATTTTAAAAATAAGATAAAATCTACCTTGCTATTAATTTAAAAACTATAATTTCTGAATTATGGTACCTCACTGCATTTTGTGCAATTTGGAAATATAGAGAACCAGAGTTTGAGTATCCTTTGTTAGGAACCTGGAGAATATGTAAGATTTTAGTGGTCATTCCTACAGTTAGAGTAACTAACTTTACTTACTATAAGAGCACATCACCTTGTTGTTTATCATATTTTATAAGATTCCTTATAATGGCCTTAAATTTGTTGAAGTAAGACATGGTCATATTGTTTGGTTTTCCCAGCGGATGGCAATGCCCTGGACAAAAATTATCCCATGCACTGGAAAGCTGAAATAAAGGTTGCATGGAATAAAAACCACAGATAATCATGTTACACATGTGCAGCAAGATGTAATAGAACTTCATAACTACAAGAAGTTCACATCAGAGAAGTTATTAGTTACAGTAGAATGACTCAACTTATAGTAATTGACACATATGTTCTTGTTGGGATACTTAGAAAAATCATGCTGAAACAAATATCATGTAAATGACAGCACAGTCATACACAGTAAACAGGGAACTGAACTCGGTGTAAGGAAGGGAACTGATAGATAGATACAAAAGACTGGATTGACCCACATTGGTCCTATAATATCTGCAACTTGTTTAGCAAATTCAGAGGAAATGATAACCATACAGAGAAAACATGAGTCAAAGAGAACAGGTGCTGGGCTATACTAGAACAATGAATTCACAAACCCAGACAGTGTCTAGAAATGGAAGACTTGTATGCCATTTAGAGAGAAGATAAGTTTATAGGTAGATAAGCAATGCCAAAGTCTGAGGTGAACAAAGAGTTGCAAGAGAATAAAACACAGGATGACAAGGACCATGGTAGGATTTCATTGCAATATGGTTCAAAATGATAACTGAAGTACTTAACCATTCTCTATTATAAAGACCTTTAGTGCAAAAACAAAAGTGGGGCAGAGCCAGAGAGGGATCATGGCACAACAAAAGAGAGTATTGAAAACATGAGAGGAAGTGAGCAGTACTGCTTTAAGGTATACCTTAGTTCTTCCCAACCCTGCTGCATGCTGCCCACCTGCCTAGGGAAGATGGGGGATATCTGGATCCTGAGCTAAATGTTACACAACAGGGGTTTACATTACTAAAAAAAAGCACATGATGTCCATTGTCTGTGATGTGCCATTGTGCTTGTAGACCACTCTGCCCCAAGTAGGGATGCTGACTGCAATATCTAAAGCTTGTGTGTGAAATTTTCAATCAAGGAAACAAGAATAGAACTTAATGCTCATGCATGTCTCTTTAATTAAAGATCCTATCAGCAGAAAAGCCCTGTGAGGGAACCCAATCCCTTCACTACAGTTCTAAAATATCTTATTCCATCCTCTCTACAACCAATTTAAAGGATACTGTTGTCATTTTCCATTTTTTTCTAGAGAAAATAAACTTGCTTAAGATTAAATAACTTATACTGATGAGAGCTTATTTGGAATGTAAATGTTTTATCTTCAGGATCTATGAGCTTTTAACCAATTACCAAACTGTAGTCTAAACAATTTAACTGAGAATTTGACATTCTAAATTACAGCCCAGATGGAAAAATATACTTCAGGTATTCTTCATAAAACCTCAATGACCGTAAGATTAGCACCTCGATTATTGTTTGACTATGATAAATGTGGCCTGGATTGTATGTAATAAAAGAGTTTCATTTTTCAATTCTGTTGGGACTCCCTGCCCAGTGTTTGAAATAAATTAAAACATTCTCTTCAATTTATGTGAAGTGATACAAAGTTTTTAGTCTATATTTATATGAAAGAACTCTAAACCAGTGGCAGTCACCTGGTTAATTTTGGGGGTGTACTGTTTCTTTTTCTTAGTTAATTAATCCAATAAGCTAATTGTAATTTCATTCTTTTCTTCAATTGTTTGAAGTCACTTGTTCTTTGTTGGTTTCTCCTGGACCGATGGGAGCAGGAGTCCATTTGATCTTTACCTCATTATTCAGTGCCAGTCAGTGCTGGTCAGCAGTAAGCAGCAGACTGAGTAGCAGGAGTGAACAGCCTTTTACCAGAGACAGCCCATACTGAGCAACAAGAACAAGATTCCAGGTGGATACAGATTGGGTTGAAAATAAAAACTCATTATTCTCCAAAATGTAGCTCAAGGACTGGAGAGCAATCTTGAAAGGGCTAGAGAAAAGTTCACCTAACTATCTGTTTACGTTGTATCTTCCTCCTTCTCTTCTTTAATTTAAGCTCTTAAATTAATCTTTTGAATTGATGAGAGTATGAATATTTTTGATCAGAGACACAACGAGCCAAGGAATTTTAACAGTCCGAGGTAAAGGATAAACTGTCATGGAGAATTCTTCATTATCAAAAGTTTTACCGTCTAGGGGGTTCCCATGAAAGGAATCTGAAGCATGGTGATGAGTGCTCTCTGCAATCAGACGCTGCAGGAAGGAGCTATTATCTCAGAAAATATATGATGTCTAAAGTGCTAAGCAAAATTTGGAAAGTAATGTATATGAAGTGTGGTGGGTGGAGTAGTGGGGAGAAAGGGAGGGGAAAAGACTGTGGTTCTCCAGCTTGGTGCTAAAATTAATTGTGATGGGTGAAAAAAAATAGATTCAACATTCTTGGAATGAGTCAGGTCCTTTTCTTCAGCCTTTATAGGGTTTTGGAGAAGATTATATAATCGCCCAGCTGAATCTTGTGCCCCTACACTTTGCTAGATTCTCACATGTGTTGGTTCACATTGCAAGCTGTCAATTGTGATCTTTCTTAAATGTAGAGCATGTTTCAGATTTTTCTCAACGATTCTGGTCTAATACACTTCTATCTTAGAAAACTGTTATTGCAATGACACCCTTTGAGCTACTCAACCATCCAGCAAAAGTGACCTGTCTAGACTACCCCACTAGGTGGTCCTACTGTAGATATAAATCCCCATTGTCTCCAACTGGGAGGCTGACCCAGGCCATAGCTCCGCTGACTGATCAGTTCATGAAAGAAAAAGCTCTCACAGAGGGTACCTGCTGACCTGTGAGTCTCTGTGAAGCTTTAGAGGGCTTCAGAACTTCTCGGGGGTCAGGAGAAAAAATCGAAGGTAGGAAAAATTTCCAAAGTATACTGTGTATTCTTCATTCCTAGAGAAAGACCTAACCTGGACCAGAGAGGGGCAGTGTCTGACTGCAGGAGCTAAGGTACAGCTGGCTGATACATTTCAATAACACAAGAATAAGTCTGATTGATTTTAGCACTGTTGCTGTATATGTAACATCACACATCATCAGCAGTTGCAGGTATAGGTCTGTGAGTTTTCTGTATGTGTTCTTATAATCCAAGACCCATGATGTGATACTTGAAGCAAGAATTCCAAGAAAGTCTCAATAGTATTAGATGTAGGTGCACTCTATGTTTGATTTTAGATTATTTTAAGTGATTGAAATACACACTGGCAAGTCAGAAAATAGTATAGACACATATCAAACAGTCACTGCTATAATATACATATTTAACAACTCTCAGAGTCCTCTTATAGGCATCCTAAGTATCTTTCTATGTCATATATAGAAGAGCCAAATGAAGTCTCTGGCTTATGTAGCTCGTATCATCATTAGGTCATTTTCAAACTCTAAGCCTTTGGAAAATGTACTTCCATTCAATTCATTTTTGAGTCTTCTAAGAAAAATTTGAAAAGCAGCCACAGCTCCCATCAAAAAGCAAATGTAGCTGCACTCACAGGTCATATGGTTAAGCAAAAACAAAGAGCCTGACATGGTGAAGTAACATGGTTGGAATGAAGTGATGTTGTTAATCAAGGCAATAAATAACAAATACATTTTGAGTGCTTGAATGTCTAACTGCAGGAGCCCTACTGGCCTGTCTCTTTGTAAAATAAGGAAATTGGTAATTTCTCCCCAAACTATTGCAGAGTTATTATTATGATAATTGGACAAGATATGAAAAACCCTTTCCAAAATGTAAATGTGTATAAAAGTAGCAATTCTGTTTGGTGTTCATTTGCATATGAGCATATGTTCATTTGTCTTCTGTCTCAATGCAAATACTTGAAGAATAGTTCAGAATTTTAGGTCATTTCTGAAAAGCTCTAGCCATGTAGGCGAGCTGTGCAGAGGGAAGAGATCATGTTTTACAGTTTGAGTAATCATGTGGCCATGCAACGAAGTCCTTCACTTTCTACAATCATTGGTGACAAACTCAGAGTACATAAAACCAACCAAGCAAGCAACTGGATTCCCAACAACTACTACAACCACCATGAAAATAACAAACCCATTGTAATTAAGAAATATTTCCCATATTTACCTTTCATTTTATTGAATCACAAAATTCACATACTGTTAATTGGCTAGCATTAGCCAGGGACACGCCAGGGCTATGAAGATGAATAATTCAGAAGATCAGGGCCTTCTGGAGCCAAAGACAGCATTATAATGCTTGATATCTTCCATTTTCTTGAGGGTGTGGTAGATTTCTTATAGAATTTCAACCATACTATGAGTCACAGTTGAATGTCACTTCCTTCAATAGAACTTCTAAATAAAAAATAGCCTTCTGGTTTCTGAATATCCTTGCCATTTTGCCACCAACTCTTTCCTGGTGTTTAACTGTGTCTATTCTTTTGTCTCAGCTTTAGGAGTGGTAGCTCGCTTGTTTTCTCTGTGTCTTTATTTTGGCCTCAGTTTAACACATGGATGAATAATACATGAATATAAAAATAAAAATATAAATGTCTGTTGTCTTGGCTTTGTTGTTACACCAATGCTAGGATATGCTTAAGTCTTCTCCTTAGACCAGGCTGCTTTAGGACTTCAGCCAACTCTAATTAGAGTCCAGGCAAGCCAGCCTTAACAATAATAGTTCAGGCAAGCATGTGTGTCTGATCTCACAGCCTTCCCACAAGTAGTTAGTAAAATATTTAGGCATCTGACTTACTAATGTTGAGCTTCAGTCCCCTTTTCTTCCATTTCATTAATTCTGTAAAAATTCCTTTTGTGCTCTGCCTCTGCCTCACCTTTTTTACAAGGCATAATACTACTTTGATTACAGAGTCTTCCACTCTGGTTCTCATTCCTAAGGTCTTACAGAATGCTTGCTCTGTACTGGCCCAGATGCAGTACTAGACCACTGGTCTATTCTTCATTGTAATGTACTCATGACCAGTAGTTTTCTCAGGGTGAGTTCTGGGTGAACATGATGAGAATATAATTTTGTACATATTTATGAGAAGCATAAAGATTAATTTGACAATGGGACATGTGTGTGTATGTGTGTGTGTGTGTGTGTGTGGTAAGTATGTAACCCAGAAGGCAGACTAGACAGGCATATAAGTCTAGAATTGAGAAGAGTGTAATATGTGTGTATACTGAAGATGAAACTTCCTGCAACCATATCTGATAAACATTATTCATTTTAAATACATATGCAAATTTACTCATTTTTCAACATTGGAAGGTGAAGATATTTTTTATCTATATAGACTTAACGTGCTGTGTATTTTACAACTTCAAACTATCGCTCGTGTCATTGCTCTAAGATGCAAAATTCTATTCCACAATTAAAGTGATTTAAAATTATGATTATCCCATTAAAAGCCTAATAAAACTAAATTCCACTATCTTACCTTTTTCTTCTCTCCTAATGCTGACATTTCCTCTATGTACTGAGATAAGCTAATTTAGAAGATGGAGAAATGATTTGGCAAGACAAGGAAGTGCATGATGATCACAAGCTACCAAAGGTAGCTTGCCACCGCTTTATCAGTCTGGAATTCATGGGTATGAGAATGGCTCTTTTTGGGATATTTTTCCCTTAAAAATTTAATTGTTTTAGGAAATGACAACAAGACATTAATAAACGAGCCAATGGACAAAGCCCTGTTATTAGTTTTGTTTTCTAAACAAGCAGGCACATCCTAGCCCCACTTCTCTGGACCTCACCATCATTCTGTACGCATCTTATAGACAAAGGATGGCAGCCCATTGCTGCTGACATGGGCTTTCATGACATGGTCCCTCTCAGGAACAAAGCTTCTTTAAAACTCTACTCAAATCCAGGAAATATCAAATTGACCTGAGGTTTGGGTTTCTACCACCAATGAGCTATGCAGGCTGCAGGATTCTATTCTCCCAATATCTGAAAAATAAGGATAATTAGATTCTATACTCTCTCCTCACTAGAATACCTGGAAATTAATGACCTAATATCCTCAATTTGCTTCACCCCCGTGGCACAAAGTGTGAGCAGAGTACAAAGAATAACTATGTCCACTTCGTTTCTTAAGCTCCAACTTTCTTTATCTTCTTCCTTTTTTTCCAATCTGTCCACAATGAAAAACTAGTTAATTCTCCTGACATTGAACAAAGTACTTCTGTCTGCCATGGTCTGATTCATGCCAGAGCCTATTCCAGTGAAAAGAAATTAACCAGCGGCTCTAGCTCGCACGCAAACAGCTCTCCTTGCTCCTCATATTCATCTTCTTTTTATCATGGTTGTTACAGAAAAGATTAGAGAATTGTATCCCACTCGGCTTTCACACAGCCATCTTTTTCTCTGCATTGTCCTCCAAACCTATTTTCTCTGAGGCCATGACTACAAAATCAGGCCAAGCAAGTCAATGGTAGGGCACAGACACATAAGATCCAGGGGGACTGATAGGGGCATGGCAGGCTTGAGTTCAGCCTCAATGGTCATATGTATATTTAGACAGCATCCAAGATTTTGTTTCAAAATCCTTAAGGACTGGAGAAACAACACCATGGTAGAATGCCTGTCAGGCATGCGTAAAGCCCTGGCTTGGCCCTCTTAAAAAAACACAATAAAAACTCAAATAAAAATAAATAAAAGAATGTTTCATGTATATATGCTTGATGCCAATTGAGTTATATAATATTAGGCAAAATTATATTTTACCAATAATTGAAAATATTAATAGGAGATGTGAAATTCTTTAAATAAAAATTTAATAGGGTAGGTAAATATTTAAAAGGTAAAGTTGGCAAGCAGTAGAGATTTGGCAGAGAATGGCAGCTACCATCAGGGTTATGACTATTAGTGAAATGTTAAAAGGTACTGGGAAATAGCATTAACACTGGATTGAAAATGAGAGCAGTTGGGAAATTACTAATATTGCAAGTTAAGTAAATTAAATCAGTAAATAACTGCAGTATAATTGTTACCATATCTCATTAATGTGCTATCTGTTTCCTGTGGCTCTCAGTGAGTTACAGGGAATCTATGCTATGTCCAATGTGCCTAAGAAATATTAAAACTTTAAAAACTACTCTGCACCATACACATGCCTCCTGCTAATGAGAATGGCCAAATAGGTCAGATCCCTTAGAACTGCAGTTACAGAGAGTTGTGAGCAACTGTGTAATATCTGGGAATCGAACTAAGTCCTCTGAAAGAAAAAGCAGCCAGAATTCTTAATCACTAAGGAGTCTTTCCAACACTGACATAAGTTATTAAGTATTTTATGTTTGAGATTCATACTTTATTTTCTTCCCTCCAAGTACTTCTATATACCTATCTTTTATCTCTTGTAAATTCAGTCTCTTTTTTAATAATAATCATATACAAATATATTTATATATGTACATATATATTCTTAAATATAAACTGCTTTGTATTCATAATGTTATCACGTACTCACATGTATGTTTTCAGAGCTGACTATTTGGTATTGGATAATTGAGTGGTGCATTCTTCCCTAGTCAATACTACTTCTCCATTCTTACATTCATTAGTTGCTTGTAGGTTTTTTTTTTTTTTTTTTTTTTTTTTTTTTTTTTTTTTTTTTTTTTTTTTTTTTATTTTGTAGGCTTGAGGTTTTCTGGTTTTTATCTTGACTACTTTAGTATGTCTGTTGTTATTATTCTTGTTCAACTCATGATAGGCAGTTATGTTGGTGAGAGTTTATGGGTATAGCTTCTGACATTACTACAAGACACATCCTACAACAAACTCCCTGAACCCCTAGCTCCTCTTACATTCTTTTAACCATTGTTCTTCAATGTTCTCTGAATCTTAGGTGAGGGTGTGTGTGTGTGTGTGTGTGTGTGTGTGTGTGTGTGTGTGTGTGTATGTGTGTATTTTTTCTTATTAGTGTTTCAATCATGTACAGAGTAATGAATTCATATTAAAATTTATATGAATTGTGTTTTCTTGAACTAGATATTGTTTTCAAATATTAGTAAATTGGTGATTATAGGTTCTCCTCCAAGATTTATGACTTCACTAACCATAAATAGCTGGATAGGATTCCAGTACTGGATATGATTTCACTCTTGTCAGGTGTGTCTTAAGACACTTAGAGGGCCATTGGTTACCATTGAAATATATATGTCATTACTGACTTTTTAGGGTTGACAATGTTCGATGTTGTCCTGATTCACAGATGTCATAGCTGTGTAGGAGAGACTACCAAAACATTAGAGACTTTTGTTATTTATTTTCCTTGGTAGCCCCTACCATTACTTTTTGGGAGAAACAAATGTTGCTGTGAATACTTCCTTTGTCTGAGAACAGACAGACTGTGGCTTACAGGAGTGGTATATGTCAAGTGATCAATGAACTCCTCAATATTATCTCATTTATTTGCATACTTTGATTTGTAAAGTAACAGTAAGCCCATCTGAATCTCAACAGTTGAGTAGTCATGACATAAGAACTTCTCAGCAGTTCTCTTGATCTCAAGTGCGGTGGAGGTGAGATAAAATATTCCTGATGTGAGTTATGTACACAAGTCTCTCACTAACAAGTATGAGTTTCACAAAGTCCCAATTTTAGAAAGGTTTCTGAGGGCAAAACTATGAGTATATATGGAAAGACAGATTATGATATTTTATTTTGATATGTTTTGTATTGTTTTCTGCTGAAACACAAGTCAAATCTCATCCACAAAAATAATGAGACTATATTTTTGGGATGTCTTTGGAACTGTATTTTAAAAGAAACACTAATTGTAGTAACAAGTTGCTAGTGATACATTTTTCCAAAGGGATTAAAGACATGCAAAAATGTCAGACTTATGAAGAATCTCCCAACTCTGGCTTTTTAGACTTGACTTAAAGTCTGAGTTTTCATTTCAGACCCTCTGACCACTTACAAATTTACATAGAGTCTTTTAGCTCTGATACCTCCTTCACTAAATTTATGAGTTATATCAGTGCTGCAGATCTCCTCAAATGCTGCAATAAATGAAGGCATGTTATTTCCCATGGATAATATAATAACTGTAAGTACTGCCTTCCTAGAACTTCCAAACTGGTCCAACCTCTGGAAAACTGCTCAGATGTATTGTGATTTAGTAAATGTATGTGTTAACGATTACCATCAGCATTAACTGTAGAGTGCTTCACGTGTTCAGTATTTGTCTAAGAAAATGGGTAATTATTCTCTCTCTTCCTGGGCTTGTGTAAGTCATTTCAACCTTTTGGGTCTTAATTTCTTTATTTCAACAAAAGATAATTACTCTGATACCCAATTGTCCTTTTTAAATTCTAAGGTTTTTTTCTTATTAGTGTTTCAATCATGAACAGAATAATGAATTCATATTTAATTTTTTTCTTGAACTAGATATTGATTGTTTTCAAATATTAAGGTGTTCTTTTGTTTTTCTTCTCCCAACAGCATAGCACAAACAACCTTAAGAGGAAACAATGTACTCAGCACATATTCAGTTACAAAGCATTCATGAATATGCACAATTGGGATATGTTCTCCCTTTATATTAGATATTTTTAATATGTACATATTTATTTTGAGGTTAAAGAAGTTTCAAAAAAGGATCAACCTTGGAAGCTTCACTTAAGTGGAAGACAAGGCATGAATACATTCCAACAGGATACATTCCGAGTAACTAATTTCATAGCAGGCATGGCTGTGATTGCCTGTTTTGTGCCAACATTACACAAGCCATAGTAATGTGAAAAGAGGAAACTTCAACTGATAATGCCTCAGGCTATAAACAGACAACAAGTCTATTGGCATTTTTTTATTTATATATATATAAATATATATATATATATATATATTTGTAAAATTAGTGATTGATGAGGTAAAGCATCATCAATTCAACCCATTGTGGATGGTCCCATCCCTCAGCTGGAGGTCTTGGGTTTTATAAGAAAAGAAACAGACTAGGCCATGAGGAGCAAGCCAGTAAACAGCACCACTTCCATAGCCTCTCGGTTTCTCTCCTGTTTGAGTCCTTACCATGACTCTCTTCAATGATGGACTATGTATGACATGAAAGTGTAAGCTAAATAAATCCTTTCCTCCTATGCTTTTGGTTGTGGAATGTCAGCCTAGCAATAGTAACCCTAACTAAGCCAAATGTTTGCATATGGGTGTCTTTGTTATATTCATTTTCCATTTCAAACAGTAAAACCACCATAAAAAGTACTTCAGGAACGCAGGTGGCTCACATCTTTCTACACACTTCTTGCTGGGTATTCTTGACTCAGGCTAATAAGAACCAACATATTTTTCTCAGACAGCCTCTAATTTCCAATTTCTTTCTTAGCACCATAGAATTATTTGTATGCACATATTTAATATTTTTTATTGAAAAAGAATTACTTAGCATCATTAAATTATATCTAGTGCTAATTTAATTAATGGCCAGTTCACAGAAAGATCAGACATAAAACAAAGCTGGAGGCAGAGTAGACAGAATAGGATGGCAGAGGGGTCTTGTTGGCAGTAACTTCTCCTGGACTTCTGATGGCCAAGAAATAAGGAGCCTTATATAGGTGAGATTCCAGGGCATAAATTCCAGCACATATATAGTACAAATAATTAGAATCAGTGATACAAAAAAAAAAAGTCAAGATATAGAGCAGTCATTTAGACCTTGAAAAAATGTGCTCCACAGCTGAGTATAAAGTTAACAAATATGTATTGAGCTGGGCAGTGGTGGCGTATGCCTTTAATCCCAGCACTTGGGAGGTGTAGGCTGGCAGATTTCTGAGTTAGAGGCTAACCTGGTCTACAGAGTAAGTTCCAGGACAGCCAGGGTTATACAGAGAAACCCTGTCTCAAAAAACCAAAACCAAAACCAAAACAAAAAACAAAACCAAAAAAACCCTAAATATGTATTGAGCTCATTATATGTAAATTTCTATCCTGTTTATGTCATTCTCAAACACAGGATCAGAGAATTGGGTATCCCAGGATCTCAGTTCAATTTGACTTGCTTTTTAGCTTACTATGAATTTAGTGCTATGTATTAAATGAATACACATACTTCTATGTACATTACTTGTACCTTTTCATATTAAGGTATAAAGAAAAATACCTTAACCCTAAACACTAGTTTGGAAATATTTTAAGTATAGTGGAGATTTTGAAAGACAAAATGTTATGAATCTTTGTTGTACATACAATAATTTAAAGCAGATTATCTTAACACTGTTAACTTTCTGAAGAGTTAGTCTTTTCAAGAACTATATCCTATGAACAGTTTAATGTGGTCAGATTTGAAATTATGTGCATACATTTAACATTCCATGGACTGATAATATTGAGCTTATGTATTTATGAATATATAGGTATAGATAAAGCATATATATTGGTATACAAACATACATACACACATATATATGTATATATACACATATTGACATATATATACATATATGTATGTATATATATATATGAAATTAAAAAGGAGATCATGAATTTGAGAGAAAACCAAAGCGACATATGTTAGTAGTTGGAGGGAAAACAAGGAAGTTTGGAAGCTGGAAAATAATTAATGTAATTATATTTTAGTTTCACAAAATTAATTTCTTGAGAATATAGTTTGAATCTTAGATCAATATTCTATTCTAACCTTTTAAGTATCTCTATTTTGTAATTTACCTTCCCAGCATGTTAAAACTGTCTTTATTGTGACCCAGGTTATTGTCTACAGATTGTACAGCAAGTTACAAAGATATCAAGGGTTTGTTTGTGCTCATTACAGCAGCTATAGTGTCTGAGTCCTACACATGCAGATTTTATGTTTGTTCATGAAATGATTAGTTCTACCAAATTAAAAATTGTGGGTCAGTTTTGAAGACTAAGGTTTCATCAAGTATATCATATTTTTTTAGATCAGTTTTCTAGTCAATAACAAATGTTACTCTGTAACCTTAGCTGCTCTGTTATATTTGGATCTGGGGTTCTCTATGGAATAGTTTTCCTTCAGTCAATTTCTGCTGTTCTTAAAACTCTTATGAGATATTATTTTCATATCTTATTCTCAATACTTATTTATGCTATTGAATGCTATTGACATGTTATTCTCTGTAGTTTTCAACTGTATCATAATTTATTGTGTTTATTTTTATTTAATATTCATTCTACACCTCATTTTTGGGGTAAGTTCCTGCATTTCATTAATGTAGCAACCTGTATTTGAGGTGTTACAAAAATTGAGGAATCGTAGAGTCAAATATCATTATGATCAAAACCAAAGTATCATTGTGTTCTCTTTTCATTCATGAATACATAAAGTGGTCTAGTTGAGAGTAATAATTGTAAAGATGATCTATTTTACCATGGTCTAAGTACAATAGATTGAGAGGTATTTCAGTATTAAGACAATTCCACTTTCTATTCCTAGCTTCTGAAAGTTGGGCCTACATATTTGAAAAAACTTATTCAGCAATTGCTAAATCATCTGTGCCTCTCTTAGAGACTGCTCAGATCTGGCCAGATCTGTTTAGGATGTAAGACTTGAGTACATTCTAAAAATTCATCTCTGCTGTCTCCCCTGGGTGTCAGTAAACTTGTGGAGAGTCATAATATGATGAAGTACCAAGGTCCACAATGGAAGATTGAGATTTAGGGGACTAAAGAACAAAACACACCTATATCAAAGATGGAAAATTGAATGTAGGCCCATTTCTGCTTTATTCTGAAACAGCACTACAGAAGAATAAATGAAAAACAATTTAAAATATAAAGGATGAAAAAGAAAATGAGACTCAATGAAAAGAATAAAATAATGGAAAGAAGAAGAAATAAAAATGTATGACAGAAATAGAATTGAGAACTCTGAATTCTAACATCAGTAGCAAGCTAAAAGATACCGTATTTGCCCAGCAGGAATGGCTCTCTACATAAGGATTCAGTTTCTTTTATTATTATGTTATGTAATATATGACCCTCTTTATCTTCTCCCATATCAAAAAGTGAATTTCCACCCTCTAGGGATGATAATATCTACATATATTGAAAAAAGGTTCTTAGGACATGTGTGTGTGTGTGTGTGTGTGTGTGTGTGTGTGTGTGTGTGTCTGTGTGATTTTACATGACATTATGGGGATGTCAGCATGGATAGACATTGGACGAGCTGCAGGTGTGCTCAAATATCTAAGCACAGATATGTTGGCACAAAGGCTTACTTGCCAAAAGCAAGCCCATGTTGCCATGCATCCTGCTATGCACAGCCTTCATTCTGAAAGATGCCATTCATTTCAGATACAAGTCAACAGACAACCCAGGCAGACCTGCTGTTGCTGTGATACGAACACTGTAAATTATTTACTTCATTTGAGAGAATTTGTCTCAGAAAGAGGTAGGCAAGGGAAATTCATAAAAGAACAAATAATCCCATATGTTAGGAAGCTAGTGGCGAACCATTGTCCATCTTCAAACACAATCTGCAACAGGTTCAGAGCTATGCACTGAGGCATGAAAAGACACTAAACCTACTTCAGCACCCATGGATTTTTGTCTGCTCATCCTGAAGATTTCAAAGGGTGGTGTTCATTAGAGGCAGCTCTGAGTTCAAAGGAGAACCAAAGGGCTTTTTTTCCAGTATGTTTTATGGAAATATATTGTACTAGCCATAATTTGCTCACAATTTTTCCCAAATTTTCTTCTGCATGCAGAGTATACCATAATGTGCTGTAAGTCTAGATTATTGTAACTAGCTGATACAATGTATTCATGTCAATATATGTAACAGTCCAATAAGATTTTGAATCTTGAAACACTCTTTCTCTTCTTTATGCTCTCTTTCTTTCAGAAATATTATGTTATTAGCATTAGTAGTGAAAAAAATCATAAATTCCATATAGTGAAGCTATATTTTGATTGCAATGAGAAGATTTAATGTTTGTATATTAGTTCTCTTATTAAAGATCCCAATTTCAGTGTTTGTTAGTATTGGTTCCAACACTCAGAGTGTCCATCTATTTCCACAGGGAGAAACTAGTATGAGCTTTACATAATTATTATTCCCTCTTATACTAACTATTTCCTTACAGTAAGATATGTGCATCAAATGAACATTTTTTCTCAATGAGTAACCTTAATGTATTGCCTGCAAGTGGTACCTTCTAGAAAAGAGGACAATTTCAGGGTTGTTTTGATTTGCATTTCCCTGACAACTAAGGATGTTGAACATATCTTTAAGTGCTTCTCGGTCATTCACTAGTCCTTGGTTGAAAATTCTTTGTTTAGCTCTATACCCCATTTTCAATAGGGTTATTTGATTCTCTGGAATCTACCTTCCTGACTTCTTTGTATATATTGGACATAAGTGCTCTATTAGATGTAGGATTGGTAAAGATCTTTTCCCAATCTGTTACTTGCCTTTTTGTCTTATTGACAGTTGTCCTTCGCCTTACAGAAGCTCTGCAATTTTATGAGGTCCCATTTGACCATTCTTGATCTTACAGCACAAGCCACTGAGTGTTGTGTTCAGGAATTTTTTTCCCTATGCCCATATATGTTTGAGGTTCTTCCTCACTTTCTCCTCTATAAGTTTCAGTGTATCTGGTTTGATGTGGATGTCCTTGATCTACTTGGACTTTAGCTTTGTACAAGGAGATAAGAATGGGTTGATTTGCATTCTTCTACATCTGACCACCAGTTGAACCAGTACCATTTGTTAAAAATGCTGTCCTTTTTGTCCACTGGATGGTTTTAGCTCCTTTGTCAAAGATCAAGTGACCATATGTGTGTGAGTTCATTTCTAGGTCTTAAACTCTATTCCACTGATCTTTCTACCTGTCTCTGTACCAATAACATGCCGTTTTTATCACTAATGCTCTGTAATACAGCTTGAGGTCAGGGATGGTGATTCCCCAAGAAGCTCTTTGGTTGTTGAGAATATTTTTCGCTATCCTGGGTTTTTTGTTATTTAAAATGAATTTGCAAATTGCTCTTTCTAATTCTATGAAGAATTGAGTTGGAATTTTGATGGGGATTGCATTAAATCTATAAAATGCTTTCAGCAAAATGGCCATTTTTACAATATTAGTCCTGCCAATTCATGAGCATGGGAGATCTTTCCATCTTCTGAGATCTTCGATTTCTATCTTCAGAGACTTGAAGTTCTAAGAAGAAGCTGTAACATTCAAGTTGCCCTGGTGACACCAAGATATTTGAGATGCCAGAGCTATGGTATATCTACTAAACTAAAAACAAAACAAAACAAAAACAAAAAACAAAAAACAAAAACAAACAGACAAACAAACATCCCTAAACCATTCCATGAGAAAGAAGTTTCTTGCAGTCAACAAAGTAAAAATGGAGTTGCAGATCTCAAGAGTGCTTTGACATCAGACATGGAGATGCAGAGTTTGCTCAGCAGATTTCCTGACTTCCTTTAGGTATTACATTTATGATATTACATGGATCTCAGAAGAGAGTTTGAACTTAGAATGTTAACATTTACCATGGTTGAGACTGCTATAGAGTATAGGGACTTTGGATGTTGGACTAAATGTACTTTTATATTATAATATGGTTAGGTATGGCCCCCAGAGATTCATGTATTTGAACAAGCTTATGAGGACCATGGAGTGGAATATGATGGTTTGTGTATGCTTTGCCAAGGAGTAGCACTAAGTATACAAAGTACACAAAGGTGTAACTTTGTTGAAGTAGGTGTTTCATTGTGGAGATGGACTTTAAGACCCTTGTCCTAGCTGCCTAGAATCCAGTTTCTCCTATCTGCCTTCTGAACCAGAGGTAGAATTCTCAGCTTCTCCAGCCCCATGTGTGCTTTGGTGCTCTCATAATCCCACCTTGATGATAATGGGCTGAACCTCTAAACATGTAAGCTACCTCTAATTAAATGTTATCTTTTTCTAAGAAAAAAAAAAAAGAAAATAGGACAAACTAAATTTGAACATATACTCTTTTCAGGATGTTAAAGATGAACACACATGCTAGTTTCTGGTACATGCAAACAGTAGATCAACTAATTAATTTATCTTTTTAAAATGGGATAACTTTCCTAAGACTCAATGTCTTCAACTGGAAAATGAAGCAGAGTGATGATTTCACTGAGTTGCTATCAAGAGAAAATAGAGCTGTGCATTTCATCCGTAAATGGAATATATTCACCAGTCCTACTGTCACCAAGTCAAGGACTATCTTGGAAGAGGAGACAGGATGAACTTAAGAGCTGGAGGATAAGGATGCATGCTGTGGAATATATAGAGTTCTGCTCTCACAGGAATTGCACCGAGCAACTTGCAGCAGCAGTAGCTACATGCACAAAATCAAACCAACCAAACCTTCAACATTGATAGGTAATGTAGGCCCAATACTCTACTGAGGGACTGTTGTCAGTTAAAAGCTGCTGTAAAGAAAGAATAGCTTCTTTTTTAACATATAGTGATTGATAGATCTCCGAATCTCTAGTGGAGTGGATGTGCTGTGAGTCTGTCAAACACACATACACACAAACACACACACACACACACACACAAACACACAGAGACAGAGAGAGAGAGACAGAGAGACAGAGAGACAGAGAGACAGAGAGAGACAGAGATAGAGAGAGAGACAGAGAGAATTACAGACAAAAAAGACAGACAGAGGAGGTAATCGTGACCTAATATTTACTGATATTAAGATAATTATTTTGCTGATAGGTCTCCTTAGAGCAATTAATATATACTTACTATGTCTTGAAGGAAGGTGTGGGAATTTGAATTTTCAAAAAAATTATAACTGTACACCATTTTTCCTTAAGTGCATGAAAGAATAATAACAACAAAAGGACATAATCAAAAGGCTTGTTCTTCTTCTTCTTAAGTTCCTGAAAAGAAAAGTCTGTGTCTCTTTTGGAAAGAGCTCTCATGAGCCAAGTTGCCAGGAGACATTCTGTTTTCTCAGTTACCTCTTAAGGTTTCCCCTTTGAATATGATCTCCCATCAGAAACTGTGCCAAGACAGTGGCATCTCCCTGGCAGAAACTGTCTCAGTCACTCCATTTTCCTCTTTCAGTGTCAAGTTCATTTTAAATGTTAACCTTCTGAGACACTTCCAAGAGACACTTGTTCCCTCGACTAGGCACTGCCTTTATAAAATGTTGTGGTTCTTTTTTACAAAAAAAAAGGGGACATTTTTCCTGCTTCCCTAGAGATGTGGTACCTTTGAAGTTGACCCAAGACACAGGCAGAAATTCAAAGTTATATAAAATTTCCTTTATCCACTGCTACCATTCTGGCTTCTAGAGTTTTGACAAAAGAAACAAAGAGGATAAGAATATGACAAAGATTAAAGAGGAACACTTATTAAGCAGTTGGAAAAAAAACTGTTCCTTGCAAAGCCATTATGAATCACAAGGGCATGGATTACTGACCAACTTCAAAGCTGAGATATCATTCTTAGGACTATATCATTGAGGGCAGAGTTGAGGATTTGGGTAGATTGCATCACCAAACAAGGACTTTTGTATTAATAAATAGAACATACTCTTATAGGCAAACTAATGCAAAATTTCAAAGTAGACTGGAATGATGTTCAATGAGTTTTGGGGGAAAATAAAAAGTGTCCACAAAACTAATATTTTATGACTAAATCTTGTAATTGTGGAAGAATTTGTTACTTGGTGGCCAGCCTACGTGCTAACAGTTACAAACAGTTTATCAAGGATGAACTTAGACATAGATTTGTTCAAAGCATTTAACTTTTCTAATGTCACAAGTATAAGGTAGGAGATAACTGTTTTACTAGCAATAAGGTAATGGCCAGCACACATGATAAAATATATATCCTACATTTTCTTGATTTGTAGCAACAAGACAAAATTTTGAAAAAAATTGCTCATGTTTTGGGAGGAGTCCTTTAATGAAATAATTTCAATATTAGGAATATAACATTAGTACTCTCCTTCCCCATTGATAGGCAAAGAGTCATGGGAATGAAAGGTTTCTAGTTCACTGTCTTAACAATGGGGTGATCTCTGGTTGCCTTACAGGTGGCAATCATGCTTTGCTACTTAAATTCTTTCTTTGGACACAGTCCTCATTAAACCTTTTTATACCTTGGCAGAGTTAGGTACTGTCAAGAGAAGATTGACCAGTAAGAATTAATAGACTTATAACAACAAGCTGGAAATTGGAAATAAAAAATGAATTTTCTCTCAATGTTCTTGCCATTAAAATGACATTTTGAAAATGACAATTTTAGATTACAAAAAAGAGCATAAAATTTGATGAAAAAGATGCAATAAATTACTACCAGAACCATACTATCTCATTCCATTTTAGTCTTCTTCAGAACTGTGTGTATATGTATGATTAGATGTTTAAACAGGATTATAAAAATTATATTCAAAATACAGCCACTTTACAAGATGGTATCTTATTGCTATAAGTAGTTATTGACTTTTTTCCCTTTATCTCTGTGTTATTTATATATGTGTTTGCTTATTTTTGGTGACCTGGACCCATCCTACGCTTCTTGGATTTATTAGAGAAATAATACATTTTAGACTGTTGGATATCATTCATCATGGATATAAGAAGTGTATTTATATGTGGATGCTGAATATCTTGACATTAACTCACTGAAACTAGATTGTTATGAAAGCAGAACTTTCCCTGGGGCCACAAAGCATCCTGATTAGATTACTGGCCAAATTCTAGAATAGATCCTGATCTATACTTCCCACCCCTGTCATTTATCATCTCTCATTTAGAGGATGCTAAGAGGAGCAATGCCTTTTACATTAAAAACTAGTTTTAATGTAGCCAAACAATACATCAGCAAGAATAAAAGCTTTTTTGGGCTGTTGCCATATGCTATTCCACACATAAAATGTTTCATAGATAATAGATGCCTCTCTCTCTTTCCCTTTCTCTCTCCATTTCTCTCTGTGAGGGCAATTGTGTGTGGTGGGGGGTGTGTGTGCGTGTGTGCGTGTGTGTACATACCTATATATATTTTTAAAAGAACTAGTTTGAGTTTTCATAATATATGATTCTAATGATTTTTGAATATTTATTTCAAAGTTCAAATTTCTCAGAACTGTTTTTTATCAACAGAACAGAGCAGCAAAGAAAGATTGCTTTATAAGTAAGGGGCCCTGGATCCTTATCCCAATTTTCTACTTCTTGCTATCTGCTTTCTTCTTATTATTATTATTTCTTTTTTTTTTGGAATGAAAGATCATTCTTACATAATGTGGAGGACTTCTTCTTGCCTTAACTTTCTTTCTTTTTCTGGAAGCTTGCTTGAGCCTAATTTTGATGGTTTTGAAGCATGGGTTTTGGCACACTTCAACTTCATCTGGAGTCATAACTGAATTCAGCCTCGCTTGTTAACCTCAAGGTGGCAGTAATTTAAAGGTAGCTGAATATAGTCATACCCGTGTTTACTTGCAGCCAAACTGGTGAAACATCACTGTAATGCCTTAGAATCAGCATTTATTCATTCATTCATTCATTCATTCATTCATTTGGTACAGTGTTGAGCACTTATTGTAAGTCAAGAATTACTGAAAGCATCGGGAATCCAAAAAATGTATGAAATGAGCACAGTTTCCTTTCTAAGTCATTCATAATCTGAGAAAGCATTCTCCAGTCTCATGGAGAATTTGAAAAATCCAGCCAAAGGTCAGCAAAGGCAAGTGCAACATGCTATGGAAATCTATCAATATTGTTCGGCCCACCTGTAAAGACAAGTCAAAAATGTCTCCCTCCAGAATGAATGAAAAGCTGAAGGTCACATGGTGTCTGAGAATAAAGACTACGAAGGAAATGTTCTAGATTCTAGGCAGCACACTCATAACAAGCAAGTATCCTGGACCAGCATGAAGGAAACCAAGGACATTGAACTAAAAGAGAGAATGTGAAGTGAGGCCTGACAAAACTGGAGGAGACTGGATGTTTCAATACTGTCTGACTGTGCAAGGTCCCTTCTCCCATTTAAGAAGCAACATCTGTATTCTGGAATCAATGGAAAATTATGGATAGGGCATTAGCATGATTTGATCCACTTATCAATCACCTTTCAGTGGAGAAGGGAATGAGATAAGGTCATTTGTCTACAGCAAGAAATGAGAATTAAACAGGGGCATAATGGCTTTATTCTTCTTTGTGATTCTACTTGGAATGAAAACATAACTTTGAGTAACACGTTTCTGTAGCTCCTAGCATGGGGCTAGGAGAATGTTACCCAGGGGACAATAGAGTGCTCTTGTCCTCTTGTTTACTTCTGAATTATTTATGTTATTTAAATGGATTTAGATATGTGAAAGGTAGTCTCAATTCCCTCAGGACTCACTGAGTACAGACCTGAATCTCCCTGAGATTCAGCACAGTTGTCTGCTGCCTGGGAACAATTCATGGACAACACTTCCATGTCCTTGCCACCATGTGGAGCATCGTGAGTGGAAAACGGACGAATTACTACAGTAATTCTTCCTGATCTCTTGTAATGGCTCCATATTGTCTCACAATTTTTCAATTAAATGAACACACTTTACTCATGGGAAACGGCACAGTTTTTGTGAGAAATTATCATTTCTGCAAAGAGGCATACACGCAAACATCTCTAAAAAGAAAAAAATAAAATAAAATAACAACAACAATGTATCCTCATCATACTGAGCATCAGAATGCTTGCATCCTGTCCAGTGTAAACTAACTTACTCTTCCATTGTTCTTCTACAGCAGATAGATTACAGATTACTTCTAATTCTTACTTTTCGCTTACCCTGCCATTGTGCTCACTGCTATCTAGTGAAAGTGGGACGAGCCAAGAATTAGTTTGGCATTTCTCTCTTTAGTTGTTTCAATACTTAATTATTTATACCAAAACCAACAGGAAAATTTAGAATGCTTCATCAGTTACTGTTAGAATCCAGATACTAAATCTGTGGACTAAGTGTTCCTATGCCATGCACTAGACGAAGTTATAAGTTTACCTATCAAGACTCAAGAATGGTACCACTATCCTTTGAAGGGATTGAATTTCATCTCATGCTAGAAAATATACATAGTGAGGCATTCTATCAGTTTCTTCATTCAAAGAAAAATCAGATTCCTAGTAAATACCTCAGAAGTTCTAGTTCCATCCTCTATAACTAAGCACACATGTTTGCCTGTCAAATTTGACCATGGTGGGTTCAAAATTGAAAAAAAAAAAACTGATTTGTGGACAAGAAATAAGATCAAGGGAGAAAAAGATGAGGTAGAAAAAATGGTACATTTTTGACTTCTGGTACATATAAAACTATCAAACCAAATAGCTCCCATTTGAGAATATAAACAAATGGCAATGAGGAAGAGAATGGGACTTAGAAGAAACTTTGGAGGTTCAAGTGATTGTAATTCCTATCCAAACATACTATGATGATACTTCATACTTCATACTACATACTTCAGGGACAAAACAGGGGGATCGCTGAATAATTGATTATTCAGTATAAAGGCACATTTCTTTCCTGTGTTGGAAAAATAGAACAGAAATGAGCCTATGAGGACAAAAAGCGATGTTATTCTAGGGCTGTGGAAGGTTGGCACCTTTATTTCAGTTATTTTTCCAAATAAGGTTAAATGGATTATGTTGGTGACACATAGCCTAAATATTACATCCATCACCTATCTTTCATATTTTTTCCTCCCTTCTGAAATTTTATTAAAACAGAATAAACGGCTGTCTACTGTGATCATTAGTTTGCAGAGGCTAGCTGAAGAAACAGATTGCTAGTGCCACAAACATAGGCCTAAGAATTCTGTCATGCAGCCGCTGATGTGGTATGTCAATTCCCAGGGAATGGCTTATCCTAAATAGTGTTTGCTGCTATTCATAAATATATAATGACAGTCATCCTTAAGCAAACTTCATCCAAATCACTCCATCCCGTGCTAGTAATGACTGTACACCAGTAAAGAGCTAAGAGGCAGCTGCTCAGAGGCGTTTATAATACTGTGAATTATTCAACTTTGTGTTAACCCTTTGAAGCAAAAAGCTGTTCTTAGGAACAGGAAGGACCACTGTGGTCCTTCTAGGTTTTCAAGACTAGCTGAGAATATGCAGATCAGGAAATGGAGCAATGAGAAGGGAGCATGTTAGATAAACATCGTTGCTTTCTCTCAGAATGTGTGCATGTTAGAAAGAGAGCTAATAAATACACATATTATCAAAAGACCTCATGTAGAGTGGTAAATACATGGAAATAAAGATTTAATTCTAGAGTAATAATTCAATATTTATATTATTGTGGTTTTCTGTGAATTTAGTGTATTCACAAATCAGTTTCAAGGTGATCTAAAGTTTATGCTATGTAATAAAAGGTGTAAAGGAAATATGGAGGAAATATTCATTAGTAAATATGATAACATGCTTAGCACAATTTTAAAATGGTTTGTATTATAGAAGGTCACTGGAAGAGTGGAGCAAATGTTATGAAGATAGAAATTCCTGAGCATATTTAATATATGATAAAAGGAAGATTAATGGGAATGTGTCATTGGGACATCTGCTAGTCTTTTTAAAAAATAAAGGCCAATATATCTATATATTTACTATATATATATCAATGAAAGTAAATCAAGATTCATGTAGAAATAATAATTGCTAACTGTGACTATAAAGGCAAAGGAAAAATATATGATGTAATTTTCTTAATACCTGGAGTGAAAAATTAGGAAAAAGAGCTATATAACTAGTAAAATGATAAAAAAGAATGAAGAGCTAAGACATTCCAAATTATCATAAAGGAAACCAGCAGATAAATTATCTCCAGGAATACTACCTGACTG
Source organism: Mastomys coucha (assembly GCF_008632895.1). Classification (NCBI taxonomy): domain Eukaryota; kingdom Metazoa; phylum Chordata; class Mammalia; order Rodentia; family Muridae; genus Mastomys; species Mastomys coucha. The sequence goes on along the minus strand of NW_022196894.1, from coordinate 38,927,004 downwards.
TCCTGGAACTTACTCTATAGACTAGGCTGGGCTCAAACTCAGAAATCCACCTGCCTCTGACTCCCAAGTGCTGGTATTAAATGCCACCACTGCCTGGCTAAAAGATTTTAAATTAGCATTAAAATAAAGTTATGGATACAGTTTTCCAACAATTCAATAAAAATATGACAAAAATTGAACACTTTAAAGAATAAAACATCCAATCTTCAATTACACAAATAAGACAATTGTTCAAACTCAACCATGACTAAGGAAATTTCTCCTAAGTTGATGTTTTGCATCAAAATTATAGAAATATAAAGTGTTGATGTTATGTAATATTGAGCAAAATACATTTAAATAGATAATTTTGTGTGAAGTCTGTGGCAATATCTATAAAATTCTACAATATATGTGGTTTTGACTCAACTCTACTTCTCAAATTGTATTCTATAGTCATGTTTATCCATTTTACAAAAGTCCATGCTTAGAAAAATTACACTACAAACAATACATGCCAAAAATAAGCATCTTTGAGCAACTTAAATCCATAAAACTAAATAGATAAAGTAACAATTCAGTGAATAAAAGGATATGCTTTTAAAATGTATATATGTGTTGGGAGAAACCCAAATTATACAAAGGTAAATAGTTTGGTCTCATTTCTACATTTTCCATCTTAAAAATCTAAACACACACACACACACACACACACACACACATACACACACACAATTTTATGCAGAGCAAAGATAAGAAGCACTCTATCACTGACTCACCGATCTTACATCCCTCATGTATCCTTTGGGAGTCCCCAGTTGTCTCTAATTAATAACTCTAAAATAAGATCAATCAGTTATCCAAACCCATCTACCCAGGAGAAACCAAATCAACTCCAAGGACATATAATTGAAGTCTCTTAATTCTCCCACATACTTTTTTTCCATTGATGCTTTTAGGAACAAATAGAAAATGTCCTAGCAAATACACTGAAGAAAATTTTTCATCCCCAAAACATACGTGTTAGAGATTTATGGACACAAGACCAAGACATTTAAGCCACAATCTCCAAGTAGACAGAGTTTTAAGTATCTAAAAAAAAATGGATACAAGTACAAAATCTATTTGTTGTCGTTAATAAATGAACCCTGTTGAGTCATCCTAGGTGGTTCCATTAATTACGAAAAGCCTAAGAGAAAAACTAATGTGAGTGACATGGACTGAAAAACAATTCAGTGATACAAAAAAGAAACTGATTTGTCTGATTTTGAAGGGAGTTATGGACAAAGCTATGAGGAAGTCAATCAATACTCTAGTCTCTTCCAATGAGAGGACCAGGGTAGAAAGAGGACTCCATCTGTCCTTGACTCATTATCATCTCTGCAATTTTTATACACCATTTTTTCTTATCTTCCTAGGTAACATAAATATGTATAAACACAAATGTTTTCAAACACATAGGCTCTAAAATGCCTGGATTCTCTACCTATGGTTTAGAACCTAATGTTTGCTTTCAACTATGCAGTGTAAGACTATGCCCCAGGGTTACCAGAAAAAGCTTAGTTTGAAGAAAGGAAAAAGCATAACATGATGTTTGCCATATTATGAGCATGTAGAAGGTTCTTATATTCTGCCTTTACAAACATACATTGAAGTGCTGTCATTTAATGCCAGGTCTGATCAAATATTTTATTTAGACATTGAACCCTTGAATAATTGACTATAGACATGCCCTTTTGTGTGATCTTTGACTCTGTCCCCTTGACTTATTTGCCATATACACTGCTCGCATTCTACACTGTGGCCACACTGCTTTCACAGCTGACCACTGTAAACACACACACACACACACACACACACACACACACACACACACGGCTCAATGAATTCAGTTTCCCCAGCTCTCTGACAGGTGGAGAGATGTACAACTTTCAGAACGCAGTATGTATAACCCATTTCCTACAATTGAATAAGTAGTTAACCAACCATCCAAGGAAGAAAGTAAGAGGCTGATAAGAACTGATGGTAACAGTTTCTGTGGGTCGATTTCAAAATCCACCTTCTTCTCCTGTGTTTGGTCATACCTTTAGGAGAGACATTTTATGGCTACATAACATAATCCCCCTTCTGTGTTTGGGCTGCTGTACAAATGAAAGCAATCTGCAGAGGAGAAGCTGCTGCTTGCTCAAGCTTGGTAAACATAGGACCAAGAGATGAATCATGTGTGTTAGAGAATATATAGTAAAGTAATCATGAAATATTAACAGCATAAAAATAGAATTATCATCTGGGCATTTAAAAAAACCTGAATAAGGAAACAAAAGAAAAATCACTGAATTATGCCCATAACTAATTGAATTCATATTTATCCTAGTTGAGTAACCAGATGAAACAGTATTTTTCATTGTAGAATTAGTTGAAGGTGAACTTTAAAGGAGCTGTGGCTACTTTTAAATTACCAAATCAAGGAGGTAAATAGAACCAAAAATGTGTTATTTCAAAGCAGAGCTCTACATGCCTGCTGCTGCTCTTTCTTGCTTGATAGTTGTTTAGAGGCTCCACCAGCATCTTCAAAACACTACACAGCAGAGCAAGAACCCAGTGCAGTAAGAAGTATATGCACTACCCCTAGAATTTTCAGGATCTGCAGTTGGTAAAATGACCCGAAACTACCTGGCTGAAGAAAGGCTGTTAGCTGATATTACATATCATCAAAGCAGGTGATTCTGGGTTGCTTTGAGTGAGTTCATTACTACAACTAAGACTATCTATAAAATAACAGAGATGTACAAACTAAGTTCAGCTATGCTATAATTCTTCTGTTTCCAATGTTTCATAAGTGCTCAAAACCTAACAACATTTTGTTACACCATTTTTTCATTGCGGACACACTGTCTTTATCATCAAGAAACTCCAGCAATTTTTTCATTGGGAGTGGACAGAATAAGGAAGGGTAGTAGAGAGAGAATAGTTGGGCTTTGCAAGCAAAGCTGTGGGCTCAGTACTAAGTTGGCTTCTCCCACTTACTATTCTACCCAGACTGTCTCCTGGGGGTTCCTCTGTCTCATTAAGCAGTAGTTCTGTCCTCTAGAATATGGAGACAATGTTCCTCATGCCATGGGATGGCAGCTTCAGGAGGCTGTGCATACTGAATGCTCATTATCATCGAAGAGTTAATAGAAATGAACACAAAATAATTGAAGAAGGTAGAAATTCATAGTCTATAGATCAGAAACATTGAGTGGATCAATAGTGTATTTTTAGAAGACATATCATCCAAATGTAAGCACATCTTTGTATTGTGCTTCTGGTGTCTAAATATTTGTTTTAAATTTGGTAACTACCAGCAAGGTTACTGCAACATTTTTAAGAAGATTTATCCTACATGAATAAACTGCATGTTTGATTAAAAACTCATATTTCCTCCCATAACATACAATGTCTTATTTCTCCTTTAAACTACACTGAGGTCACACTCCTATGTTTGTGACATAGCAGCAGGTTGCCATGGAGATGATGGCTTTATCAGCAACACCGCCTTGCCATCACCTCACAACAAGGTTAGCAAGAAGCAGATGGGCTGTGAAACAGACAAACCCCCTTGTCTAAACATAAGTAGCATTGATAATTAATTAGCTGAAGCAGCAGGGGAAATTATGGAAATATGTAAAATGAAACAGGATTTCTATTTATTACTTATTTGATCTATACCTCATACTAGAGATAAATCATTCATCTCTCCCCGGTGAACAAAAGGATGTAGAGTATAATGTTGTGCAACTGATTTGGATGTACTGGGTTTACTTTCTAGACCCTTTGATTTCTGGATTAACACTGCAAAGTTTCTATGTTTTGTTACAGAAATGGTGGGGAGGTGGGACCATAGAACAATAGTTAGCTAGTATACTGAACTTGTAGAAATTGCGACAGGGCTTTGCAACCTCATAGTAAGAACAACAGTAACAACCAACTAGACCTCTCCCCCACAGAACTCCCAGGGATATTTGTCTCACAAACACAGGCATTCTGGGTGCCTGACATTTATCTGGAACACATTTTGAATTGCACTGCTCTTTGGCCTCAGCCATCTTTGCCCCATTGCTAGTGACTATTTCATTGTGTATGAAATTGTTCAAGGCTCACCCATTGATAAGTTCTTAAGAAAGCGTCTTACATGTGGTCTCATATACCAGGGACCACAGGTATAAAGTCTCACCATTCTAACCAGAGCTCTCTATGTGAAGACTGAAGTGTGACCCTTCCTTGTCTATACAGACTCCAGGGTCTTTGGGTCTCAGAGAGGACAGCTGGAGCTAGTCATGTAGTTGTGCCTCATCGTCTGTTCCTTGTGTAGACTGGGAAAGGAAGAGAGTAATTGATGCTCAGCAGACCAAATGAGAGTGCTTCTTAAAATTTCCTGTGTACATAATACACAGGATAATAAAATATCCTGTGTTGATGGATAAAGGTTCACTCTGATATAAATCAACCTAAAGTGGCATTCTTTACTCTTAAAACAAATTACTGATGACTTGATTCACAATGACTTAAATCTTGGTCAACTCTAGTGGGGAATGGGTAGTTAGTTAGATTGGCCATCTTGCTATCATATTGTGTTCTCATGATTCTTTTTTTCTAGTTCTGACAACTAAACCCCCACAGTTGCAACACAAGAGAACCCCATGCCCAACCCTGTGACCCTTGTGATTGTCCTCAGATATGCACCCCTCAAATATATTTCTCCTATTATTTTCTTCCCCAGTTCAACTATTTCATCTATGTTATTTATAAACAAATGCTTACATATGGAGACCATGATAAATCTTTGTTGACTGCTTACTACATTGAAAATTTTTGTCTTACTATTCTTAAATGATTTTAAGATTCAGTTTCAAACATCAAAGTCCTGGTATTATTCAGTTGATGTGATTTTTGAGGAGTACTGATTGATACCTTCAAGCTCCCTAAAATTATACCACTTTATTGTGGCTTCTTCTGTCAGTGATATTAAATATCCAACCATGAAGCACCACAGCTTTTATTATAAATGTGATTTTTCAGAGTGCTTGTCCTTGTCCATGGTTTCTAGACATGTATTTACTTATGATATTATTATTATTACTATTGGATTATTAATCAGCTCATATACATCTAAGATAAAACTGTATAGTGTAATATGAGTTAGTTAAAATGTCACTCTTCTTTACTTTAAGTTGGAATGTGAACTTTGTGATTAACATTCATTATCACAAACATTTGAAGCTGTAATTGATGGCTCTATGCCTTTGAACAGTCAAAAAAAATGAGAGTACAATTTAATTATTACTTGATTAGTGCTCTGTGTTTGGTTTAAAAATACTCCCAGTGATAGGGTACATGGAAAAATGGATATTCAATAATGAAAAGTTTAGGAATTCATAATCTAGCTTGATGCTTTGAAAAATGAAATAATAATGATGAAGATGATAAATGTTTAATAAGTGCTTGCTATGTTCCAAGCATTGAGCTAATATTTAATTCCATATTCTCCTCACTACATGCGCCATCCTAAAAAGAAAGCTAGAGGACAGAATTATTTTTCTTGATGTATGAATGGAAAATGTGTTAGGAGAACCAGTAGACCCACAACATTTTCTGCACTTAATATTGACAGGAAGAATTTGGGTGGCTTATAGGTGAAACAGTAGTTATTTCAATTATCCTATTTTTCCAGGAAGTTGTTCATTGCTGCTTTTTTTTTCATTTTTCCACTTTGTTTTAGTAATTCCTACTTAGGGAAAAATGAGTAGACTATTTATCCCTCTATTTCACATAAAATACAAACTTGTTGGCTAGTCTGTGATGCATGCACTTGGTCTTTTGCAGATAACACAGAGCATAACTCTTTTGCAGTGGCATCTGCCAACATATTCTACTTCATATGGAACTCAGCATGGGTTTCTGCTTTCTCCAGGGAGATGATGTAATTACTTGTCTTGTAGGGTTTTAAATTATGTGACTAACTGTCTATCTAATAAAGAGTGTAGCCGTTCATTTTTCCTTTCAGCCAGGATATGATAAGAACTTGTGGAAGTGAAAGGAACTTTGAGACTGCTTAAAATGAATGACCCAGAGAGCTGATGACTTATGAGCACTATTTGTTGTTTTCTCTCTGAGAACATGACTAATTCCCTGAGCTTGCAAACAAAAAGTAAAATAAACAAGAAATTCTACAGATGACACTAAAAGCACTCCAGAATGAAATAGGATGTGTCTCATCTGAGCCAACTGTCACCTCTTTAACCCTTCCGTCTGTTGCTCTACATGAGCAAAAAGGAAGCTAAAAATACAGAGCACATCTACTCTATTAGCTAGATAATTTGGTTTTCAAGTATGTGCAAGCCAGAGAGGCACACTTGCCTTTCTCTGTGTGGAAACATTGAGGCCCACAATTAACCCTATTCCCTTCAGCTTCCAAATTTGTTTTGTGCCCTTACTCAAAGCTACCTGACTGGAAACCATGCTAATGACTTTTCAAGAGTTGACTTATGTGGAGTCTATGGGATGGCTTTCAGGAACATGGAGATAACCCACCCTACTCCCTCTTTCAAAGATATCTTTTTGAATGACTAACTCAATACAGGAGTAAAACAAAGGTTGGAGGGAGTATTGATATTATAATAAGTTTGGATGTTTTCCAGTCTTATTACATCAAAAGGTTCTTATAAAAAGATTCAAAGAGATGCTGGCAAACATATTTAAACAAAATAGTAATAGTCAACACATGAAATGTCATAAATATTATTATAATTATTTTAAAATATATCAAGATGGGAGGGGCTTTGTATTGTTGTCCCAAGCTGCCATCCCATGACATCACTCCACAGAACATGCTCAGGTGGAAATACATTCTACTCCTAATGGTTTCAACTGAAGTGGCCACTGTGGGGCCCTCTGAATGGACATGTTTGTAGTATTTCACAGAAGCTGTTGATGGTTCTCAATGAGTCATGTCCTTACAGCCTCCTTGTCCTTATGTGAATTGAGAAGATGGGTGTAGGAGACAACGTGCTAGCAAGAATCAGCCTGCCAAGACTTCATCATGCATACAAATTGTTCCTGAGGTTTCTTTGTCAATTTAAGTTAGGTTTCTGAGATATCAAAAAACTTTTGTAGGGATGCCCATAGTTGGCAAGGGAAAGATACTTACTCCCAGACCTCAAGAATATAATAGTGGGGAGTTAAATAAATATTAGTACTTAACTTATTTCTCAGAAACACAGAATTTCCCCCTATTTCCAAAGTTATCACTATTCTATCCCTAGAATTTATGGGCTAAGTATTTGTTTCCCTTCAAATCTCTTTCATCTTTCTGGTCTATCCATCTAAGACAGATTATACAATTTGATGGTATATATGTAGAATCTATGAGTGCCTGTGCATATTTGGGGGATATGTATTTAAATGTGTATGTGTATATAAATATGTGTGTGTTGTGTCGTTGTTCCAGTACAGTGATGTCCAAAAGCTTCTAAGTTAAATGTTTTTGAAGACTGTAAGTCTAGTTAAAAAATTTCTTAGTTAATAATTTCTTAATATTCTTAAAATGTTATTATAGCTGCATATTTATACAGCGTGTATTCACACACACACACACACACACACACACACACATATATATATATATATCCTTTCATTTAACAAATATCTGTTACCTCTGATGTGTTGAGTATCACAGTAGGCTTCAAGAATTGAAGGACAGACATCAGATAAAGCTTTCATTCTCAGTATCATTTAGGGAAACCGATATGTTTCTCTAGACAAATAATACTGTTCAAAGAAACCTATTTCTTTAAATGGTTACTTTTACTAGGAAAGTCATCAAATCAACATCTCTCAGGTAAGGCCTATGGACTCTCTTTAGAACTCTTTCCTTACCACCCTTTCAATACAGTTGTTCATTCCTCTCTAAACTCAGGCATTGTTTTGTATTTCTTTGTTTTTCTTTTGCTAATGGGGATAATGTTTTTTCCCCTTGAATCCTCAGAATGCGCGTCCTGCCCCTTTTCCTTTAATCATAAAGGATTCCTTTAATCCTTTAATCATTTAATTAGAGTATAAATTTAAACAGTAAACAGCATAAATGTTTTCCTTGTCATTTACATTTTCTTCATATTTCTAGGTTTTGTTTTGCATGCAGAGAGGTCACTTGCAATGAAGTTCTGTAGATGAAATAGAAATAAAATGACAGGGTATAACATAACATCTACTGTCACTTTCCAGGTTCCTTAGTAGCAAGAGGTGTGCTCAGGATTGCTTCATAGTAAAATACAAAGAAATATCCTAGAATTATCAACTAATACTAATGCTCATTATTTAAACTTACAGAAAAACCTCAGACATTTATCCCAACTAAATCAACATCCTTGAATAATTGACTGATAGTACTCTAACTTATTTGGGTCATCCTTAGCCAACATGCTTAGGGGCCAAGAGAACGTCTCCTTACAGGATGTGGATCACCTATGCACAAATATAATGCAGACCTGATTTCTTTCACTTCTGGTATAGGCCAAGATGAGTCATGAATATCATGCTATTCTTTAGTCATTCTTTAGAAGTGACAAAATAAAAAAGGATGTAGCCTCCCTTTTGCTTATATGTGGTCCATTAGCCAGTGACATCAACAGTCTGTAAAGATTTAGTAGAAATACACATTGTAAAAATTCTACCCCCAAGGCATTGAATTAGACACATTAGTTTTAACAGAACCTGTAGTAATTATCTTAGAAACGAAAGTTGGAGAAGAATGTAGATGTACTTAGAAGATTAAACTTTCCATTGACAAAAAGCAAAAAAAAAAAGGAAAGACTCACAAGTTGGAAACCTCCCATCTTGACAAGTAGGGAGTCAAGAAAAGAGGCAAATGAAGGTAATTTGTATACAGTGTGTGTGTGTGTGAGAGAGAGAGAGAGAGAGAGAGAGAGAGAGAGAGAGAGAGAGAGAAGGAGAGAGGGAGAGAGAGAAGGAGAGAGGGAGAGAGAGGGAGAGAGAGGGAGAGAGAGGGAAAGAGGGAGAGTCAGACAGACAGATAGACATAGAGCATAGCAGTGAGAAAAAGACAGAGTTACAGAGACAAACAAAAAAAGAAAGAGAGAGAGAGAAAGTTACATCCAGACACAGACCTACTACAGAAATATCCTTGCCTGAAGTTTTTAATACTCTGTGTATTTCAACCTCAAAATTCCCTCCCTTGACCATGAGTCAAGTCTGGAGTTTGCCTCCCCCCTTGAGATGTCCATACACTATCCTAAATATCAGGGTGTTTTCTGTTGTTCTTGTGTTTTATGCATTCAGATGCTGATTTCTATGCCCAGATACCTGGTTGCAGTCCCAACATTGGAATGAACATGTATCTCTAGTTTCAATGTTACATAAAAATTGTTTTCTGTGATTTTTGATTGGTTAATAAAGAGCTAATCAGCTTATGGCTGAGCAGGAGAGACAGAGGAAGCAGGACATATGAGCTCAGTGGGAGAGTCACAAAGAAACCAAAGAGGGAGAAAGAAGATGCGGAGGAAGAGAAGAAGGAATGGAGAGACCATGTGGAAAGACCAGAAGGAGTATCCTTGAGGACACACATGAGGTAGAGCAAGCCAGGGCAAAACTTGGATTGAAGGTTAAGGACCAAGTGGCTAGGAAATAGGGAGCTGTAAAAGCTTACAATAACTCAGAATCTTCCTAGAGTGGACATAGAAACACCCTGATGTTACTTTGGAGCAAGGGGGATAAGAACACCTTCACACTCCCCCACCGAATACAGTTACATCAGGGCCATAACATCATCTTTCATCCTTAATCCAAGCTGATAGAGGTAGGCTTTTTTTACATTTCCTCACAAGGCAGTGCCTAGAAAGGTCCGTAAAAGAAGTTCTTGTGATTATTCGAAGCAGAAGCCTCGAAGGTGACTCCTCTGTTGTCTGTAAACTGTTTTAGCATAGACAGACACAACATTGTGTATTCTTGGGGTCAGATGGCACCTTTACTGCCTTTCTGTTACTTGATTTGTTATGGAGTCATTTCCGTAGTAAACACAATGGATGTCAATAAGGATTTGGATAAAATAAATGAAGGAAAACTTAGAAGTCAAGTCTGTATGCCTCTGAATAATCTATGACATGTCTTTATTTGAGAATGAAATGTTCCACAAGTAAGATTACCAACTTTCTTTAAGCCAGCATTTTTCTACTCAATACAGGTACAGAGAGTATATGGTGTTTTGAGTATGTGTGGCCCAGGGAGTGGCACTATTAGGAGGTGTGGCCTTGTTGGAGTAGGTGTGGCCTTGTTAGAGGATGTGTGTTACTGAGGGGGTGGGCTTTGTGGTCCTATACTCAAGTCTGTCCAGTATGGAATAGAGAGAGTCTCCTCCTGGCGGCCTGAGGAAGCCAATATCTCTTGCTGTTGCCTTTAGATCAAGGTGTAGAACTCTCAGCTCTTTCTCCAGTATCATGTCTACGTGTATGCTTCCATGCTTTCTGCCCCCTGAAACTGTTTGCCTTTGTAAGAGTTACCTTGGTCATGGTGTCTCTTCACACCAATAAAACCTAATAAAAATAACTGATATTCAGAATATATGATATGTAGTCCCAAAGGAATTCCAACCCACAAGTTAAGAACCATTGCTGTAGAGCATTTTCTTAATTAGTGACTGATGAAGAAGGGCTCAGCCTATTATGAATGGTGCTACCTCTTGACTGTAGTAGGTCCTGAGTTCTATAAGAAAACAGGTTGAGAAAGCAATGAGGAGCTAGGTAGTAAGCAGTTCCCCTCCATGGCCTCTGCATCAGTTCCTGCCTCCAGGCTCCACAGATACATGAGTTCCTGTCCTTTCTTAGATGAACTGTGATAGGAAAGTGTAAGCAAAATAAACCCTTTCTTCCCCAAGTTACTTTGGCCATGTATTACATCACAGCAATAGTGACCGTGTACAACACTGATGATGACATAGCCCCTAAACTGTTTGTGAAAAACACTTCTTACAATTATCGATACTGTATTATGGTTCATAGTAATAACAAGTTACTTCTTAACGTGGTAGGTTTTATATTTAATGATGTAATCATATGCAGAAAACACTCCCTTGAAGGCATGGCTTCAATTAATAAGTGAGACTGATGGATCTTTGCACAGTGTATGGTCAGGTACCAATTGATTGCCTTTCTTTAGAGACTGTTTTCATGTACAAATAATTGCTGGGAGCCATGGCCTTAACCATAGCCTTGCGGACATTTACTAGCTTACACATACAGCCCTGAGAGAACATGTGTAGTCTAACAGTAAAAATATTTGTGGGTGTGGAGGACACTGTGACCACTGGTTCCAGAGACTGAAGATTGCCACCTGGCCTTTGGAAAGTCCCCCAGGGCCTCTTTCCCCCATCTTGAAACTTCTTCTTGTTTATGCTTATATTGCCATCCCTGAAGTAAATTTTTCAGAGGTTGATCAGACAACTGTCTTGCTCTCATTCTCCGTGTCTCTTGTCCCCCCTCAGTCTCTCTCCCCTGCCCTAGATCCCTGCTGAACTCCCTGTGGGTCAGGGCAAATAATTATTGTCCTATGCCACTTGGAAATAAAATAAGACAGTGTTCCAAAAAGCCTGACAATGGTGTCCAGTGAACTTCTGATTCTTATTCTGCCTTAATTCTTGCCTATAATGAGACACACTGAAGGCCACTAACTTCTCTGTGAAAACATCTTCTGCTGAAGAAAGAATGAACTCAGAAACTGTAGCAGCTTTAGAAGAACACATCCTTTGCCATGTCTCATGGCTTCTGCCCATACTTAAAAATAAATTCATAAGCTCACAGCATGAGTTAGCATGGTCTCATTACAAACGTAGAATTAGAGTCATATCACACCCAAATGGTAAAACTGATGGAATTTTGATCTATTTTAAAGTGTTGCAAATCAGGGAATGAGCAATAAAAAATATGATGAAACAAAAAAGTTGAATGCTAACATTGCCAAGAAAATTTCATAGCATAACATAATACATGTAAGAGATTTAGCATGTGGCCCATTGGATGATTAAGGGATAGTTATTAGATATTAGCATTTACCATCATTTCCTTCTGAGCCCTAATCTCAGCCTCATCCATCTGGTATATACTTGGCATCTATTACGTATATGTTTATCATGATTGCGCCTCTTCTCTATGCTTCACCAGAAGGCATATGTGTTTCAGGATTGGAGTTGTATACTTTAAAGCTTCCAGTCCACATGATGCATCCACACATCTACACATTGAGGACACCCCCCTGTGTCAGCTAAATAAATAAATAACCTTCATCCTGTGTGAATTTTCAAGGGTTGTTACAATCCAGAACTTTTGGCTCAGGTTTATAACCAAGGGTTCTCAAAAGGCTGGGTCAGGTGATCTCAAATTCAATGCCTATGTGGAATGAAGGTAAAGATGAAGGCCAGTTTGGAATGAAGCACTAGAGTATGGGTCCAGAGGGTCCATGAAAGTTTCCGTTTCAAGAGGGAGGATGTAGTGTCATAAAACTGCTGTGTACTTTGTAGCTGATGCAGAATTATGTAAAAAGGGGAGATTTCAGTCCCTCACACTTGACCACCCAAATAATCAGCTAAGCATAGTTTTCTACCATAACTTGTACCATAACTCCATGTCATAGGTACAGTTTATAGAACCTCTGACTCTATTCCTTCTATGTGTTATGACTTCTTTCACATAAGACTTACTAATCACTTATCTCAACACATTGTTTTTAAAAAGCTATAGGATATATTATCTGTTAGAACATCCACCCCTTACATTGTCTATATTTAATTTCCAGGAGAGATTAAAATTTTTTGAGAATAAATAGTCTCAATACTCTCTGCCAAGCTCCATAAAAATTATTTTTCATTCAGAAAAAATACTTTATATCACATGATAACAATAGTCTCGAAGAACATTTTAACAGTATAATATACAGAATTTTGTTACAATTTGAAATGTGACAGAGAGAGTACTGATTGTATTCAGGAGAAATGAGCAAGGAGGAAAGGGAGAGATGCAAGAGCAATGCTCACCAGGGATTAGAGAGAGGCAATGGATGCACTACACCATCATCTGTGAAACTCAAAAACAGAAAGGATGTTAGAGAAAAGAAATGACTGACGAGGAATTTTCACAAAGAACTAGATCATAATGATCACGAGGTGAGCAATTGCTCACATTTATTCCAATACCAAGCTGATGCTGGCTACCCAAGTGAGACTTATCAAAAGGGAATATCAGTGGCTATGAAGCACAAATAATTTACCAAGATCTTCTGTTATTAAAGCCTGATTTATCTTAGTGGTGTGTGTTGAATTACTGACACTGATTTTTGAGAGCAAAAATACACATGTTGTAAGTAGGAAAACTATGTGGAAACAGGAAAAACTTCTAGAACTATAGATCAACAAACAACAAATAAATAAATCAATCAATAATATTAATCACTAAACAACAAAAAAAATCACAAAACTAAAGAAATCTAACCACTTAAAAGGTAAAGAGATGCTTGGAGAAGTGGAATTCCATCCTCCTTCCTCACTAAATAGTTGTCTTCCTTTCCTGCAGTTGACTCAATGGTCTGCTAACAAGCCCTCCTCACCAGCATTGCTGTCTATGAGAAACACTCCATCACAAACACACTGGCTTGCATAGTTAGAAACATGTTTATGCCTTCCTCTTTTCTCACCACCTCCCACTGGTGTGGATACTACATTTCTACTTTCCCACATATTAATGTTCTCACTGTCATCTCCCTCCCTCTTCACTTTTGTCCCCAATAGTTATTCTAATATACTTTTCAAGGTGACATATATTTCCCCACCCATGTGTCTCTATGCCCCCTGTCTTGGCTATGTTTCAGTACACTTTCTTTGGCATGTGTTTCTTTTACTAGTTCAGCTCAGTAAGAGCTCCCCTGTGCACAGATGGTAGAGGAGCCCTTACTCAGAACAGCACCTGATTTCTGTGCAAGAAGAATTGTTATCAGTTGGGGGAAGTACCTAAAAATTGATTGCTTGTTGTTTGCTCCTACGTAAAGGCTATAAAAGCCATTGCCAGATTCTGCCAGGAAAATGGCTGTTTTGATTATGAATGCATCCTGCTTGGTGAATACTGGGCTTCAATACATATTTGTTTTATTTTTAAATTTTTATTTGTTGTATATGAGGATGGGTGCAAAAGTGTAGAAGTCTGAAAATGATTTAGGAATGTTGCCTATTCCATTAATTTAGGAATATTACCTCTTTTATCATACAAATTCCTGAAAGCAATCTCTGGTTATCAGACATGGTGTTAAACTACCTTGTCCTCTTAACCGTCCTGGAGACTATGTTAATACTTATTGAATAATGAAATAAAGGGGAAAACTCGGCAACGACTCCAAACAAATATTAAAACTATGTCTTTGCACATACAAGAAGGATAAGAGGCTGGGAGGTGATGGAGTATGCCTTTAATCCCAGCACTTGGGAGGCAGAGGCAGGCAGATTTGTGAGTTCGAGGCCAGCCTGGTCTACAGTGAGTCACAGGACAGCCAGGGCTATACAGAGAAACCCTGTCTCAGAAAAAAAAAGGATAAGAATGTATATTGGAAAGTAAATTACTTTTTCCCAAATAGGAGTCTGGAACTTTCTCACCAGAGAGTACTTTAAAAAATAGAGGAATATCAGTTCTCTCACCTGTCTTTTATATACTCCATCTCCTCCACTGTTCCTCAAATGGAACAGTGAGGGCAGTAGAGTTGAAATTGTGAGCCCTTTTTACTTTCATATCTGAATTATGAAATGCCACATCCACCAGGCTCTGCAGGCAGCATCAATATTAATGTTGGAAGGGCCTGCAGCATGGCAGTGGAGTGGTTTAAAGCAGAGACTAATCACCGACTACATCTTAGTAAATAAATTCCAGATCTAATTTGTTTAGTCTTTCACTCACATTTTTTAAGGGACATATTATTCTTTTTTAAAAAGCAAATCAATACAGACTCTCTCGGAACTGCTGACTTAGTAGGTTTAAGATGGAAATGTTGATTTTCTCTTAAACAGCCTGCTAGGTAACCCACCAGCACCACACTGATCCACTACAACAGAGTTACAAGGATATCTCTCAAGTATCACTCAGGAAGGATTTAAGAAGCCCTTGATCCTATGTGCTGGATATCACCTGGCTACGACAGCAACATAGACCACAGACAGACTGGACTTCAGGCTCAAGGGGTTTATAATCTGGATAAAGGAGACAGTCACAGACCAGAAATTCAAAGAATAATAACAGTATATGCTCTGCCAGATTCTGCAGTACAAGCCACTATCAGCACACGGTTTCTAGCCCTGCGAGCTGCCTATGGTCTTTTCTTACCCTCTTCTTATATTCAATGCAGTACACTGTATGTTTCATGTGTATTCTGTCATTTACTCTACAAAGCAAGCTCATACAAAGAGAACTTCATAGCATATAATCAATTTACAAATGAGAAAATGTGATTTCGTAAATGCAAGATGCTATCAGAAATGATGATTCATCTGAAACTGGGTGTGCTGGATTGTAAGCTGTTCTACGGAGCTCTCACATCAGCTGGGACCTACTGCTTTGTCATCATTTCATCTTTTCTCATTACCCCTTGACTTATGTATGCTGGCCACACTGAAATGATCTGCTTGGCACCTCTGGAACAATCTTGCTTCTGAGCATTTCATTGGCTCACCCATCACCAAGAGCTATACCAAAGATGTCAGGACATGAAGCATATAGATTCCACATGTAGTGTGGTATCTGAAAGCACTTGACTCAGATTCAAATCCCAGACTCATCCTTCTGAATATGTATGACCTTCATCATGTTCCCTTATCTGCAATGGTATATTCTTAAAATGGGGAATAAGGAATTTAAGAACGACCTTTGTAAATCAATAATAGTAGTGTGTGTTCCTCTGAAGTTTATGGATAGCCATTTTAAGGTGTTGTGTCCTAGAAAGTTATTGTTTTTTTTAAGTATCAAATGATAAATTATCTGGCCCATCAGGAGATGAGATATTATACATAATATATGATATAAATTATAATGATATATTATATATACAAAAATCTTTTACAAAAATTACATGCTATTATTTCTGTTTCATAGACAAGGAATGAGAGACCTAAGCCATATACTTATATTGCAAGTTCTATGAATGAACTTGGGAGAACTGACATTTGAACCCAGGCTTTCAAAACTAAATCTTTAAATCTTTTTAGACTCTACTAGACTTTTATGAACAAAGTAAGTGTTAAAAAGAAGAAAAAAATTCTCATTGCAATGCTGAATTCTGAAACAGTCAAAAGCAACAAAAATGTTACACTGGAAAATAAACTGGAAAAGCTTAGCAACTAGATTTTGAATGAACTTTTAATGGAATCCCTTGTGTCAAGGTCTATGTAGCTTTGCAAAAAAATCTGAAGTAGTTCTGTAGAAACCAAACCATGTTCATATGAATCCTGGAAATATTTTATTGCTTCAGAAAAGAAAATCAAACTTTTGAATATAATTTATCTAATAAAGCAATAAAAACTTTTTTCTTTACTGGGATTTTTACGTAGGGAAATGATATAATAAAATACCATGGAGTACCCTGTACAAAGCTTCCAACCTACTACCTAAATCTAAGTGCAGCTTCATTGTTAGAAAGATGTACTGGGACACAGAATGTCATTGACAATACCTGCATCCCATGTGACATCTAGATCCACAGCTGCCATGATTCTGTCATCATGTATGTACAGACACATGCAAATATGCAGTGTATATCAACATACATGCTGTGCCAACATGGGAATATCAGAGCTATAGAAGTGAATTCATTGTTGATTTTGTACCTGTCCTTTTGATAGTGTGTTCCATGGACACCAGTGTCAGCACCCATAGGAGCATGGTAAGATACAGATCTCAGGCCTTCCTCTAACCCTGCTAGATCAGAACTTGCATTTTAACTAAGACCCCTTAGAATTCACAGGGACATTCAAGTTTCCAATTGTCTGATATACTAGAAGACCAGACAGAGGTATTTCCTGCATGTGCCACAGCAGAGCTTTAGAAGATACTGGAATAAATAATATTTAATGATTTCAACCATGTGTTAATATTGCTAATGTCAAATAGCCAGGCTTGAATCAGACTATCAGACTGAAGTAGAGTCCTGCAGCCTTCTCTGGGGGGTAAATGCTAATCCAAGGGAGGATTCAGCGATGAAAAGCTCATTTATGATGCTTTATGCTACATAATTAAAACATATCCATAGCATCCTTCAAAATGCTCAACTGTAAGAATGCATTTAGCATTCATTATCTCACTCAGAACACACACACACACACACACACACACACACACACACACAAGTGTGCATGTGCTAATTGTTTAAGCTGTAGTGTTATAGTGTGTTTATACATTTCAGTTGATCTATTTTAGCTTCATCAAGTTGAGTAGACTCTTTGGATCATTTACATTGTAAGATACCTTCACAGGCCTCCCTGGTTGAGGGATAGAGATTAGAGGTAGGGGACAAGTAATGAAAGTAAATATAAAATCAAATCTCTCTTGATCAATATCCTTAGTGTTTTTTCCTAATGAACATGTATTTTTTTCTCTTCTTCCTAGTCATATAAAGATAGCCATGGTTAGAACCTTTGTTTCTGGTTGAAAATAAAACTGTATGCTCTGCAGGCATGTTGAAAAATAGAAAGTAAACGAATATCACCTCCGTTGAAGCAATGGGCAGTCCACTGGAGCTTTTGATCGCTCCTCATACCAGGGCTTACATCTGAATTGTGAACAGCACTACAGTGGGCAACCATGAGGCAGAGGGAGGCAATAAATGCTCTGTCTTTGGTTCCTGTGGCTTTTGTTTCATATGGGCCTTTTCTCTGTGAGCATCAGTTCTGCAGTGTAGAAGCTAGGGATGTGACATTCAAAGAGTAATTCAGTTAGAGTCGCAGAATTTCTGGTCACATTTAGGTCACAATTGAAATTGAGTTTTAATGTAAAATTTGCCTCAGGCTCAGCAGATGCTTCTCTTACATCACAAGGAATGATTTGCCTTCTGGACATTCATGTAGCTGGTCATAATCAACTCTAGAGTTTCAAGGGGCTTACATCATGCCCACACCTGCTTTTTCCTGTTCTGTTTTTATTTTCCCACTTACATAATTTTGTTATGCCACACATGACTTTACAACACTCATGCTAAACACTAAACAGAGAAACTCTGTCTTTGGGAAAACAACATCAAACAAACAAACAAAAATTCATGTAAATTTTGCAGGGAAAAGTTAAATGAATAATATATTGGATGTATTTCCTCAGATGCAGTGTCCATTAGCCCCAGCCTTTGAGACATCCTACAGCTGAACCCCTAACCATTCTGGACATCAATATTAATGTTGCCAGCGTTGGGCTGTAGATAGCAGAGGTGGCATTACACAATTCATATGTAAACATTGAAAGTCAAGTGCCACAGGGGTTACAAAGCAACAGGCTTTATTATCTAACTGTTGACTGAAAATCCATCAAGAACCTAGGCTTTTGCAGGCCTCCCTTAGTAGGCAATTCAACATTCACAAGTATATAATGGTGGTTCCAAAGTTTACTCTTCTAAATCTTCCTGATCCTAAAAGATCTATAAAGGGCAAAGGGCGGGCCTTGAAATAGTTCACTTCAGTGTAGTCTGGAAAGCATCTGACTCCAGGATTCTTCAGCTGCTAACTCATATCCAGGGAACAAAAGCTCCAGAAACATGAGCAGGTGTGAGAGATGAGTGTATGCTTGAGTCAGCCAGGAGTCCTGGTCCAGAGATCTGCCAGGAAACTCTGGGATCCAGCTCAATAGTTTCTAAAACTATTTTCTTAATTCTCACATTTTCGGAAACCTAGATCTCCAACCATCTTCAGAGGAAAAATTAACCCTTTAGCATCTTTTATCTTTTTCTCCTTTCCTCCCTCCCTTCTTCCCTCCCTCCCTCCTCCTTTCCTTCCTTCCTTCTTTCTTCTATGTTTGCACAATGGAATGACATTAATGTGCCAAAAAATAATTTCAACTATTTATTAATTAGAAGAAATGCTGGCTAAAGGAAATAAAAACATATGGATTAAACTTTCCTGTCTGACAGTTTTATTTTATCTTATTAGAGAATTATTCATTTATTTTTATGTATGTGAGTGCACTGTTGCTGTCTTCAGACACACGAGAAGAGTGCATTGGATAGATCCCATTACAGATGGTTGTGAGCCACCATGTGGTTGCTGGGAATTGAACTCAGGACTTCAGGATGAACAGTCAGTGTACTCTTAACCCCTGAGGCATCTCTCCAGCCCCTGAATCTATTTTATAATCAGAACAAATACAAATGAAAGGAAGTAAAGCAACAAGCAGATTTTCCCATCCATTCATTCAACTCCTAGTGCACATCTTTGTTTGTTTATTCTGTATGGGGACTTGTATTAATATGTGGATGTCTCTGGTACAAAAGTGAAAGTGGGTCCTTGTCAATTCTAGGCAGGTTCTTTTTTTTTTCCTTCTCTACTTCCTTTCATGATTTAAGATGTCCTACTTTTAAAACAGGGCCACTTTTAAAGATGCACACAGCCCACAGCAGCTTGCAATTATTTGCTAGAGGGTTGGGTATGTAAGAACTTGAGTTGCTAGCATATCCTCATTTTAAGTGGGGATTCTGTTCCTATGCAATGACAAGTGTTTCAATAATGTGTTTTCTTCATTATTCTCAAAATAGGTAAGTGCTTTTTGCTTGCTATTCACTTTACTCTGATAATTTCGGTTCTACTCATTACTGAAGTGTTTTTCCTTAAGAATGAAGGCACACACATTGCTTTTCAAAGGAATTTATCTTCTCTTTTGTCTTCGGTTTTAAGACATGGCAGAAATGTATGTTTTATTCCCCAGGACTCCAGTCTTAACTTCCTTTCTAGGCAACATATTTACAGACACATTTTCAAAACTTCCAATAAATTCAAAGCTTAAAACTGCGAAATAAAATAGTAAAATAGGAAAAGAGGATTCCCATTAGCCTGATTCAGGTCTAGACTGGATTTCTTTCCACTCCGGTTGCGCTGTATTTATCAAGGTGGTTGCTCAGTTCAGAAAATACTTTCTAGACTGTGTCTTCAGCCTCTTGTGAATGGGAGGCCAGGGATCCCTGCAGTTTCAATTGCTGCAGGCAGTGTTTGCACTAAACAAAGCCAGGCAAGAAGGCCAGTCTAACGAAGCACTGCAAATATCCCTGTGGCTCACAGGAGCGAGCAGATATCTGCAGCTAGGAGAAGGTCTCTGAAATAAGATGGACAAAACACTTTACGACGCTTGGGAAGATAAAATGGAGAGTGGAGACAGGGAAAGGAGATAGGGAGGCCGTGAGTTCAGGCTTAGATTTATAATTCATATACCGACAGCTCAGAGTTCCTATAGTGATAAAGTTCTTTTATTCTCTATGCCAATGACAATCAAATAATTCCAGACTTTTAATATTCTAGAGCTGTTTCCCACACCTCCTGGATCCTGGCCTCTTCCCACGGTTCACCCAGCTATGTCTTCAACAGCTTCTCCCACCTCAGGAGGCAAAAATGACGACTCAGCACCGACATCCGCTTCTACATCTTAAGGCCAAAGAAGACATTCTGGAGAGTCTTGCCAATGAAGAGAAAAGTAGAACAGGCCCATGGGAACTCAGATCATTCTACATACTTGTATAGTTTCTCTTCCCTTCGATAGATTTGTGTTTGAATATGTGAAGTATACTGTTGTCATCGTGTGATAATCACAAACAACTTTGTCCGGGTTTTGGAGGACTCTTAAGTATTTCCCTAGAAACAGCCAGGCAGTATTCAGTTTTATTTGGCTCCAGTGGGAACATTTTCCTTCCATGTGATGGAAAGCAGTGGGAATACACTGGTCTCCTGAGTTCCGTTGTTTAACTAATGTTTTCTGCTGTTCCGTGCCAGGCATCAAGGAGCATCATAGACAGCTGCCACTTGGGGACCTCTTCAGGATTGCTGCCATTTCACTTTACTATGCAAAGCCATCCTTCCCACAGCCTCCCATTAGTGTCCTTCACTGCTGTACCCATGTTTGCAGGGCTGGTGTGTTTCAGGGAATTGTGGGGCAGCACAATCACCCATGGAAAGAACAGGGAAGCTGGATTTCCTGACTTTGAAAGATTAAACGGAAGTGGATTCCAGTGATACAATTAGATTTTCAAACTAATGGACGTGTGTTGTTCATCAAACACTTTAGTTTCTGGTTCATACAGCAGTATATCATATGTTGCATTAAAACTCAATTGGTAGGAACACTTTTATGTTGGAGTCAAGTGTGGGATAGCTATAAGTGAAGTGAGATTTTTGACCTCTACCCTTGAGGGTAAATAAAATCTGTCTTTCTTGGGATAAAAGATCAGATTTGCTTGTGCTGTTGTTTTGTATGATTTTAATTACAAGCATGCCACAAGCCAAAACTGTGAATTACTTAAGCAAGGATGGAGGAGTCTGCTAACCTTAGGTTCCAGAGTCAGGAAGATTTGATTGAAAGCCCCAGCCTCAACATCCATAAACTCTGAGACTTTGGAAAAGTTGCATGTCCTTGGTTCATATCAGTTCTCTCTTCCGTAAGTGGAAGTGTACTATATATTCTGTCACAATTGCCAAGACCATGGATGCCCAATAGTCTATTCTATGGCTATTGAATACTTAATCATTGTTCAAAAATGGCACCTGAAGATAGCTAGAGACTGCCTCAACTTTTCTAATATTTAGCTGAAATTTCTGAAAGTTGTAGAAAAAAAAAGAAAGAAGGGACAGGATTGAGTACAGAGGGTCAGGAAATTGAACAGAGATGTGTGGCAAGGGGGGATGGGGAACTGGGGGTAGCCACCAGAAAGTCCCAGATGCCAGGAAAGCAAGAGGCTCCTAAGACACCACAGGGATGGCATTAGCTGAAATACCCAACAAGGAGAGGGAGAATCAGTAGAGACTATACCCTGAGGTTAAGCATGACCCGCATTTTTGAGTAATGGGGCTACTCACCCATCTCCAAAATTTTAACCCAGAATTACTCCAGTCTAAAGGAAATACAGGGACAAAGAGTGAAGCAGAGATTGAAAGAAAGGCCATCCAGAGACTGCCCCACCTGGGGATCCATCACATATGCAGCCACCAAACCCAGACACTATTGCTGCTGCTAAGAAGTGCTTATGACGCTATCTCACTTTAAATCTTGAGCTTTTGATAAAGTAGGGACCCCAGACTTTATCCCAATTGACCCCATAATGGAAGAACCAGTAAGGCCTTGGAACCCAGAAGGTAGGATCTGCCAAATAAGAACAAAGACCTAAGCCGGGCGGTGGTGGCACACGCCTTTAATCCCAGCACTTGGGAGGCAGAGTCAGGCAGATTTCTGAGTTCGAGGCC
>NW_022196894.1:38853188-38904426 GCF_008632895.1 Mastomys coucha | reverse complement strand
AAAAAAAAAAAAAAAAAAGAACAAAGACCTAATCCATCAAATTCTTTAAGTCTTGGGAAAGTCCCTAAATGTACTAGCCTTACTTTTTAGCTTCTGTAGTTCTGGCTAACTACTCTAGCTAATTGAGATGTGCCAACTCACTATGTGATTTTTATGCCATAAAGTCCTCCCTAAGAAAGGCTCAGGACTTCACTAGCATGTTGAACACCCAGTGAAATCACAGACCAGCTAATGAAAGAGTTGCTGTTAGCTTGAACCCATGTTTGAACAATCCTCTCTGGTGTGGATATCTCACAGCACTTTAATTTATGTATTTTCACAAAAATGAATGACCTTGGAAATAATAGAAATTTTTAGAGATAATATATACATTTACATGAGTCAAGTAACGATAATCATCTTAAGGCAAATTCTACATGACACTTTACAGGTGTTCACTGTACTTTGGACAGTTATGCTAAATAGTACAAACTTAAAACAATAGTTTAGACATTCTAGGGTACCAGCATTTCTGTAATACAGGGGTATGAATTCCTTATTAGTAATTCTGTTAACTACAGTGTGTGTGTGTGTGGGGGTGTATGTGGGTGTGTGTGTGGGGGGGGGGTGTGCATGTGTGTGTATGGTAATACCTGTGTGTGTCTGCATACATACATGTGTGTGCTATTTGTGTGCTTATGTGTGTGAATGTGTTGCTCACCCATATGTGTCTGTGTGTACATATGTGTGCATGTATGCATTCATGTGTGCATGTATTGCATGTGTACATCAGGCTTTACCCACCTGAATAAGACATGGTAAAACTGAGACAAAAACCATTATAACCCTTTGTCTTTACAAGAAATATTTAACATGTTTTTGAAAACTTGCTGTTTCAACTTTAAATTTATTTCATCTAAATTTGGTCCTTCAATTTACATTTTAAATTATGAGTTCTATTCAATATCATGGTAAAGGAATATCATACAAATATGAGTTCCTATTTGTGCAGTCATTCATTCATTAATCCATTCCATAAGCATTGATGATCTCTGGTACTACAATACAGACTGAAGTCCTTTGCCATGAACAGATGTGCAACAGTGTGGCCATTTGTAACAGGCATACATGCAATTTCATGAATTGCAGTTTGTGGGCTTTGGGACCAGACTTGTCACCAAATAAGTCCCATTTCAGGAATTGAGAAACAAGTGTCCTGAGCAAGAGACATACTCTCATGGAGTCTACTTTTTCAGTTGTGGTATGGGATTTTCATACACATTTTCTCCTTAGAGTTACAATGATTAGATATGTGTGTTCAATAATGAGTACATTGCCTAGCACAAAATAATTAATTATCTACTAACTGGTAAACATTATTATTATATTTTTTTGGAAGGAATCTCAAACCTCCAAAGCACAGATCTCTGCTCCAGGCCCATGACAGAGTACCCAGGTGGTAGTGCAGTTTTTAAACTGTGTATTTCTAAAAAGCTCCCAAAGCGATCTCCACTGTTCCCAACTTCTCAGTGAAAATTGTGTTGTCTCCAAGCATTTACTAAATTAATAAAGCTCTAACTTGGTTTGGAAATGTTTTTAGTATAAATTGGCCCTTATTTTGGAAGCAAATACAATGAGAACCCAGGTGTAATATACAGAGTGTTCCAAAATGATCCTCAAACATGCTTTCTAAAAAGTGATAATCTGAAAGATTAATTACAAATGACTTTTCCCCAGTGCAAGAGCAATTCTCTGAAAGCAAATTGCGAGACTTAGGTCACCATCAGCAAGATAACAGCTAACACACTGAAGCAATAATGACTAAATGGTACTTTGAGTTATTAATGCAATTTCCAACAAAGCCTAGCTCAGTGTGAGGATTGTGGCTATCAAAAAGGAAAGTTTGGCTGCATAATGCTTTGGGCATGCTACACAATTTTAACACTTGGATTTTAAAATGCTGCAAGTGCATTTGGCTTCACATTTGTCCTCATCTGTGTTAGTTTTATATCATTGTAATAACAATTGTATTAAAGAGTAACTGAAAATAATACACATTTGTTCTCTTAGAGTCCTTTATGTCTGACGCCAACATATATGGGTCCGAGTGGGCCACACTGAAAGGTAAACAGGTCTGAATTCACTTCTGGGAATTCCAGAGAGAATTTGTTGCCTGTTCTTAGATAGTGCTCTTCCTGGTATGGCCCCTGCACTGTAGCAGTGACTTTAGGACAGCACTGCTCATGTTCTAAGTTAGGTCCAGCATTGTTGTATACCTCTGATCCCTCCTTGGCTATGGTTCCAACCTAATAGTCAGGGGATGATATAATCAGATTGACCACCAATTGGATCCAATTGAAGATACTCTTTCCACTTTGAATTTTTGAAAAAAACAAACCATTATTATAAAGTCATACTTTGTCATCCTTTTCATTGAAGAGAGATTCTTCTCTCATATAATATATTCTGATTATACTTCCTCCTCCTCCTACTCCTGCAAGGTTCATCCCACATCCTCACCCTTTCTGTTTCTCACAAGAAAAGAACAAGCTTCTAAGAGATAGCAACCAAACACAACAAAATAAAATATAATGAGATGAAGCAAGAACTATCATATAAAAGTTGGACATGACCACTCAAGAGGAAGAAAAGTGCAGACACAAGAGTCAGCAAGCCACTCATATAGTTAAGAGTTCCATAAATATATTATATTTATTAACTTAGAAACTACTGATTGTAAAGTCACATTTAATCATCTAATGTAATGTACTTACCAAATTTGGGGTGTGATTTTAAGGCTAAGAATGATTTCAGAACCTTGAAGATGCTGGACAAGTTGTCACTGTCTCATACCTCCAGCACTTCATCCTAGTGTTTAGAACATACCATCTTTAATGGGTCAGTTTCTAACCCATTGTACTTAGTCATTGGGGCAATTGACCTACTAAAGATGGTTTTAGAACACATATCACAATATCTGTCCATTTGTGTGCAGACTATCAGATGATAAAGTCTCAGAATCTTCTCTTCCTCTACATGCATTGAACCTTTCTTCAATCTTGAAAATGTGGTAATTGGATTAGCAATAACATAATCTAAACAAAGACCCAGGTATTCATTTCTTTCAAAGGTGAAGATGACACTGCTCCTTAATGGATCTGGAAGTATCTTGTACTAACGCAAGTCAAAGATGCACAAAAAAGTAAGCAAGCAAGACAGAAAAAATATAGGGTTTAGCTTTCTGTGGTTCCTTAGTCTAGCATTCTCTGCATAAGCTGCTGCTCACACTCACAGCACATCCCTTTCACATCCATGTATTTAAAGCTGGTGACACACTGGAATGAGGCTGGAGGGCAATCATTAAGACTTCCTTAATGTCTCTTCCAATATACATATAGTATGAGGAAAATCTCCTCCTACTACAAGTTTCCTTTAGAGGACAGATGGTGGAGGATGAAATAAGGTGGAAGCATGTTATAATTCTCTAAAAGTACTTGACTTTATACAAAGAATGTGACAAATGTACTTCTGAAGAATCATAACTGGGAGAGGAAGCCTGGGAGAGGAAGGTACATGGATGTTCAATATGAGAAGAAACATCAGTAAGACTTGCAGCAAAATAAAAAGAGCTGCTTGTTTGAGAGTTGGTTCTATAGGGCCTCACCAAGTAACTATGGGGCAGAGATATTAGATATGCAATGCTTTCATTTGTGAAAATTTATACAAAGTTCTTAAAGTTTATTGATGTTATAGAAATTCTAGAAATCCTATGAATCTGATAACCATCCAGCAGTACCTATTTCTTAATCCTACTGCTCAGAAGATTGATCTGACAATTATGGGTCATGTTTGATTTACCTCATGTCTAAAGACGGACTGTTCCTAAGCAAGGGGACACAGATTTTGAATTACACAAAGATCCCAAATACGCTAAGGCAAGAGTTGGTCTTTGATCACTTTTTTGACTAGGAAATAGACTGGATTCATGATTTCTGAACTTTACTAGTGGAATTCAAGAGTCACTTTGAATGCATCTGGGACCGGTAGCTATGAGACAGTATGAAAAAGAACCTGACATACAGGGAATGAGGAAGATTGGCTCTGCTCAGGTTTTACATCCTGGTTTCAGCCCAGAAGCTATTTGAAGCTCCTCATAAATTTCCATTATAGGAGAAAACAACAATGAAGTAAACCACCACCACTACAACATGCTTCAAAAATAATTATGTGTTAAGAAAAAGGGGGCCAGAGACATAATCGGATATAAAGTAGAGGTTTCCCAATGAAACCAGGTAAAGCGTGTTCTCCCATACTTCAGAGTTGCTTTTCCTACACGAGAAGCTCCAACCCATGTAATTTTGCATGTATCTTCATGTCTTGACTTTCCAGCATTTGGGTGCGACGACCTAGCATGGTCTCAGGGTGTGGGAACTCATGTATTTTTAACATTTGAACCACAATTGTGCTGTATTTCAAGGAACTCCACAGACATGCCTTGTGGAACCCTGAGGCTTTATGCAACTCAAATAAAAACCTGCTGTTCCAGAATATACTGCCTTTAGCCAAATTCATTCGAACAATTCCTTAGTGAATGGTACAAACAAACTTTAGCAAGTTTTGGAAGTCAAAACTTTACAAAAGCCTGGCAGACTGGAGAGATGGGCATACTTGCAACTCATCACAACAAAAGAGAAAAATTTCTCTAGTACATAACGAATTCTAAGACATTGATTAGTACAGGCCTCAAAATGCAACAGAAAGATGAGCAAGAAATTTATATGTTCAGCTAACAAATAAGAAAATGAATCCTATTAAAATATGCAAAGGTACTAAAGATCATGTTAAACTGACTAATTAGCAAAGTTAAAACGTATGAAGATGTTGTCTTGGTGAGTTTGTAGAAATAGATATTGTCACATAAACTTGCACTTTCCTGTTGAACACTACAAGGATAGTGTCTATTAAATTTTTAGTGCATATTCTTTGACACAGAATCTTAACTCAGAAGATTCATTCCTCAGTTTTGAAAACATAGCAGAAAAGACTGAGGTGAATTTTTGATTGTTGTAGTATTGTTTACCACAGTTGTAAGTAGTATAATTGGACTTGCCAATCGCAATATCGAACAACATAGAGTGAAAGAATTGCATGGGGTAACAATGAGCTGGAGGCTTTGCAAATACTCGTAAGATCTCTAGAAAATCTTGATGAAAACTTCCTGTGTGACACAGTACCATGCACAGTACATATGCACCAATGAATGTAACAAGTGAAAAACATTTGAAATGAAAATTATTATGCACATTGTTGTACTTATCAAATATAACAAGTATGAAATAATAGCATTTATTTATTTTTACTTTACATCAAGAAAATATGGTGTTGGATGTAGATCCCAATACTTCATAATCTAAAACAGAAGAATTATAAATGTGAGGCCAGACTGGTCAACCTAAGAAGATTCTGTCCTTCAAAAAATTAAATATGGAAGAAAAATATATTTGAAGATACAGAGGTATAATAATAGCTTCTTGTTTGTATCAAATGTCTTATGTTTAAAAATAAATAAGTGGTTAGTATTCCATAAGATGGAAAGTTTCAGTTCAATAACAATTTCTTAAAAACATAGTTGACCCTAACTAGTTCTTTGATTATTTATCATAACTAATGAAAACCAAATCCAAAAGAAATGATGCATACCAACCACTTCAGATGCATAAGGTGATTTCAAATTTTTGTTCCTTAACAGCCAGGAAATAAGAAAATAAGGGAAAATGTCAAGTTACATGATTATTATCTAATCAACTATAAATTACCATATTCTCATAATTGATTATGATTTCTAGCCCAGTATGGTAGGAGATGTGTGTGATTCCAAAAGTAAGGAAGAATTCAAGGCCAGCCTGGACTACATAAAGACTTTTAGGCCACTTGCACTATATTGTGAAATCCTTTCTCAAAAAATAAATACAATTTATAAATTATGTAAAACAAGTCTAATAACAGAGATATTTTAGTGTAGAAACTTATGTTGTGTAACATTTGGAGGCTAGAGAGATGATTCAGTGGTAGAGAGCACTTGCTGCTGGAGTTCTGTTACAAGTACCATATTAAAATGATCATATACAACTCCAGCTTCAGAACATATGACACTCTCCTAGAGCTCCCATGAACACCTGCAGACACACACACACACACACACACACACACACACACTAAAAATTATTTTAAAAGAGTCCCCATTATGCTTTCAATATGATCATATAGTAATTGTAACAGTCATTTTATAGATCATGCAGCAGCATGACTCATAATAAGTTTGGTCTATTTTAGGTAATAAACATAATTAATATTTATTGAATCCTCACTGTGAGTAAGGTAGTATAATTGGATTTCTTTTTTTTTATGCTACATTCCAATTTATTCTAACAAGTTTCATGCTTTTTAACAAATCCATACCAGCAAAATTATTTTAGCAAATGCAGAATATTATGCAGGGATGTTTAGCATAAAGACCATAATATGTGTAAATTCATTTAAATAGAGAGCTTGTCTTTGAAACCAAAAAACCTCCCTAGTTTCTCCAGAAGGCCAAATAACCAATGGTTAGAAACACATCTGGGACGTTATCTGCACAAATGGTCTCAATTTCCCCAACATAATGGATACCACATGGGTTTTTTTGTTTTGTTTTGTTTTTATCTGGTTTTGTTTTTATTTCTTTTATTTCTTTTTTCTTTTTTTTTATTAGTTGAAAAATTTTTAAGTTTTATTGCAGTATGATGAGAAAAGTTACATGATTTCAGTTTATCTGAATTTGTTAACATTTAAAAACATATTTTAAATAAATAGAATTGCACCACATTCTTGTTTCCATTTTGTAACCCAACTTTTCCCAGAGACACCCCTTCAATACATATAATATCTTTTTTGTCATATTCTTTAAAATTTATAAAATATTATAACAATAAAAATGAGTATTATAAATGTTTGATATAAAGCAACAATCAATTTAACAGTCTTATATAGATGCTTGTCTACGGCAATGCTGAAAATACACATGTTTTTTCTCAATATAAATTTTAAATAACTCCAAATGCATTAACTGTATATTTCAAAATAATACATCACTAATAATATTTTCTTAAATGAACATAAATATATAAAGTGGTTTTTTTTTTGTTTGTTTTGTATTTAGTAGAGCTTAAAATCTTGGTTCTAACTGTGGTAACTTGATGCAAGAGATACAAATGTCAAGCAAAGCATTCAGTCTCACTCTTTGTTGTTCTCTTACAAGCACCCTCCCAATTAATTGTCTACATTTCTTTTGGGTATATAAATACTTTTAAAATATGTAAGCTGTTCTGAAAACATAGTATAGTGTAAAGACATGAAATAAACAATACTACTAATAGAGAGGCTGAGATAGGAGGAGCAAGATCTCAAGACCCTTATATGGTACACACCAAGACACTGTCACAAACAAGCTGAAAGAGTATATGGATTGTATAATATTGGACCTATTTCTCCAATTACCAAATTAGAGAGACCATTGGATGACAGTCAATACATTTCTAATTCCTCATATTTTTGGATTTCAATGGATTAGGATATGTTGGTAATATTAACATTCATATTAAGATATTAAGAAAAAGTAATTGTTACTTCCTTTTGTTTTTGTTGTAACAGGTGGAATTAGGTTTGTGTGGATTTGTTGAAAGATTACTTTCTTGCTTCTTCTAGGGTGTAGTTTTGCTCCTTATGTTGATATTTTCCATCTATTATCCTTTGTAGGGCTGGATTTGGAGAAAGATATTGTGTAAATTTTGTTTTGTCATAGAATATCTTATTTTCTCCATCTATGGTAATTGAGAATTTTGCTGGGTATAGTAGCCTGGGCTGGCATTTGTATTCTTTTAGGGTCTGTATGACATCTTCCCAGGATCTTCTAGCTTCCATAGTCGCTGGTGAGAAGTCTGGTGTAATTCTGATAGGCCTGCCTTTATATGTTATTTGGCCTTTTTCCCTTACTGCTTTTAAAATTCTTCTTTGTTTAGTGCATTTGGTGTTTTTATTATTATGTGACTGGAGGAATTTCTTTTCGGGTCCAGTCTAATTGGAGATCTATAGGCTTCTTATATGTTCATGGGCATCTCATTCTTTAGGTTAGGGAAGTTTTCTTCTATAATTTTGTTGAAGATATTTACTGGCCCATTACCTTGGGAGTCTTCACTCTCTTCTATACCTATTATCCTTAGATTTGGTCTTCTCATTGCATCCTGGATTTCCTGGGTGTTTTGGGTGAGGACCTTTTTGCTTTTTGCATTTTCTTTGACTGTTGTGTCAATGTTTTCTATGATGTCTTCTACCCCTGAGATTCTCTCTTCTATCTCTTGTATTCTGTTGGTGATGCTGATGCTTGCATCTATGACTCCTGATTTCTTTCCTAGGCTTTCTATCTCCAGGGTTGTCTCTCTTTCTGATTTCTTTATTGTTTCTATTTCCATTTTTAGATTCTGGATGGTTTTGCTCATTTCCTTCACCTCTTTGATTGTGTTTTGCTGTAGTTCTTTAAGGGATTTTTGTGTTTCCTCTTGAAGGACTTCTAACTGTTTACCCGTGTTCCCCTGTATTTCTTTGAGGATGCTATTTATGTCTTTCTTAAAGTCCTGCATCATCACCATGAGAAGTGATTTTATATCTGAATCTTGCTTTTCCGGTGTGATGATGTGTCCAGGACTTGCTATGGTGGGAGTATTGGGTCTGATGATGCCAAGAAACCTTGGTTTGTGTTGCTTATATTCTTAAGCTTGCCCTGCATCATCTGGTTATCTCTAGTGCTACCTGTCCTTGCTAAATCTGACTGGAGCCTGTCCTTCCTGTAATCCTGGTTGTGTCAGAACTCCTCAGAGTCAAGCTGTCTCTGTGATCCTGTGATTCTGGGATCCTGTGACCCTGGGCTTGTTAGAGCACCTGGGAGTAGAGCTTCCTCTGGTGTTTTGGGACTGGCTGTGGAGCTTGTGCCCAAGGTCTGCTCAGTGCACTGGCAGGCCCAGACAGACCAGAAGCAACCCGAGCTACTGGGCCGGCAGAGTTCCTGTGTGCCTGGGTCCTGATGGTGCCAGTTACTCCCGGTAATTGGACAGATATTGTGTCCTCCTCACCTCTGATCCTGGGTGTGTTAGAGCACCTGGGAGTGGAGCTTCCTCTGGATGTTGTGGGACCAGAAGGAACCTGAGCCACTGTGCTGGCAGAGTTCCTGTGTGCCTGGTCCTACTGGTCCCAGTTACTCCCAGTATTTGGACAGATGTTGTGTCCTCCTCACCTCTGATCCTGGGCATATTAGAGTGCCTAGGAGTGGAGCTTCCTCTGGGTGTTGTGGAACTGGCTACAGAGCTTGTGCCCAAGGTCTGCTCGGGGGTCTGACCGGCCCAGACAGACCAGAAGGAACCTGAGCCACTGGGCTGGGGGAGTTCCCGTGTGCCTGGTCCCACTTGTCCCTGTTACTCCTGGTAATGGGTAGATTTCTTAATTTGTAACTGAATAGCAATCTTATGAGCCAGGTACTTAATATCACTTTTATACAAACAAGCAATCTGAGGCTTAAGAGTTATATAACTTGGCCAAGAGTCTACAGGTAGTAAAAAGAAATGTGAGCCAGCCATCCAGCTCAGAAGCAACACACTTCCTCATCACATGTAACCACTGCTCAGCCAGCAACGAAAACCATGAGCATTCTGCTTAAAGACCAGTCAAGAACATTTGTGAAAAACTTTGTCACAAACCAATACAAGAGTGAAATCTGCCCTTAACCAGTTCTACAATCATTGTGATGAAGGGAATGGATGATCAGATGCTGCGGATGGTAGCCTTACTGTTTTTAATTTTTTCCCTGTGAGCATGATATAATTTATTCAGCTACAGTTTTGAATGGAGCCCAATAGTGTTAACTTTAAGGATGCACTTGTCAGTGGAGTCTGGAGTGCTGTTATTCTCTGCTGAGGAGAAAGAAAGACCCATATGCTTTGGCTACTACACTCTCAGTTGGCAAGGTCAACTTTCTATTTTTAAAAGCTGTGACGGTTGACTTCATTCAGCTGGAGGGCCATCTCACTAACTGATTTTCTCCATAGATCTCTCACTTGGTGATCAATTCATGTAGCTCAGTGAAGAGAGTGTTTGCCCTTGAGAAGGTATAGAGTTGTCAATTTTGGCAGATGAGACTTACAAACTTTGAAACAAAGAACCATAAAGGAGAATACATAATCAACATCTGGATTGTGTGGTGGGCTTCTTTATGTGTGATAAATCTAGAAAGGAAAACAATAGAAAAATAAAAGACTTTATAACATGATGAATCTTTGGTTTGTGTAGAGTGGTGCAGGAAGATGAGATCTCAATGAGGTGCTGAAAAGGGAAACTGAGAAAAGATGGAGAAACAGATGATTTTGCAGGAATTTTCTTTTTTTCTTTTCTTTTTAATATGTATTTATCTTATGTAAATGTGGGCTCTATCGGTAAGTATAGCTTCATGCTAGAATAGGGCTTCAGATCCCATTACAGATGGTTGTGAGCCACTATGTGGTTATTGGGAATTGAACTCAGGACTTCTGGAAAAGCAGCCACCATTCTTAAGCACTGAGCCATCTCCCTAGTTCCAGGAGATGAATATGTTAAGGAAGCAAACTTAAGGGGCCAAAAAAATTCTTTGTACTAACTTTTAATCCATGTACATTTTATTATTGATTTGACAACTCATCATATGCAGATACTCAGCTAAAGTATGTGTAACTATATAGTGAAAAGGCAAGAATTTTGATATTACTGACTGAAGATACAGGGTGTACTTTTATCGATGATGGGGGTTCTATATATCTACATTTCTATATGTCATGTTTGCGTCTTTCTAAATCTCATGTTTTAGGATATCTATAATGTAGCCTGACTAGGAAAGGTAAAAGTAAGATTCTCTGTCTCTCTCTGTATGTCTTTGTCTCTGTCTCTCTCTCTTTCTGTCTCTCTTT
Organism: Mastomys coucha; assembly: GCF_008632895.1. Lineage (NCBI taxonomy): Eukaryota > Metazoa > Chordata > Mammalia > Rodentia > Muridae > Mastomys > Mastomys coucha. The sequence goes on along the minus strand of NW_022196894.1, from coordinate 38,893,423 downwards.
CTGTGTGTATCTGTGGGGGTAGGGGGAAATAGTGGTATGTACTAGAGATCAAGTACAAGGTACTGCTCACCACTGAACCACTAAACCACTAAACCGTACCCCTAGCTATTTCTGTCACCTGTTTTCTTTAAGGCTGTGACTCATGATATGATGTAAAAACCAAGTGAAGCAGTGTAACTGAGTCCTCTGCAATGACATGCATGTGGAGTCACACGTAGAAGCATCTTTATGAGAAAATAAAATCCTTGATAAAATGGTCCAAAATGTAGTTTAAAGTCTACTGTGCTAGTAAGCACATGTTAAGCATCTGTACTCTCTGCAAGTGTTATTCTTGATAACAAGGACATCTGATGAAAGTGAACTTGATTAAGTATCAGTCAGAACCGGTTTACCTACTGGAATATAAATTTACCTTAGAAGAAGTAGACAGTAAACCTTATGTGGGAAAAAACCCACATGTGGGAATATTTAACAAAGTAAAGGCAAGTGCCATGAATTCCTATGTCACAGAGATTATGGACAAGTCACAATGGACCCAAACAGCTGTCCTCTACACAGTCCCAACCAAGGTCCACAGGAGCAACTTGAAGTGAATGTAAATGATGAAAACAAAGGCTTCAGTAGTTCTCTGTGTTTAGAGAAAATGCAGCCTTATGGTAGTTCTAATTCATAGACTAAAATATGAAGGCTCAACCACGGCAGCTGCTGTCCTTGTAGCTTGATTAGACAGAGAAGCTTTAGTGCAGATGGAGCTGGACTTGCCTTTCTGCTCCATACCAGCCACTCTAGGGACATGCTTCTACACATAAAAAAAGCAAGTCTCTGGACATTTTTCTAGTTGTTGGTTTACAATCCTTTCACTTGGGGCTCTTATTACATTTGCTTTCTGTTTTGCCAATTAGCTTCCCCTTGAAAACTTTCCACCTTGTGACTGGAGAGCTGGAGGGCACATTCAAGGTGGTGGCAGCTGCCATCTCAGCTGGATGTCAATCCTTCCCCTCCTTCTTTTCCTCTAGCAGATCATGAGGCTGAGACTCAACTGAGAGTAGGTAAATCCCCCATAGGACACACTCAACAGCTGCGATCAGTAGTTTCTTCCCACCTGTGGTCCTCGGCATGCTAGTCTAAGGCTTTTTAAATATGTTGTACACAAGCCTACACATATTTACTTATAAATATGCAAAAGTAATGAAGTCATTAGTAAATTCTGCATAGTGGTTGTCTTTGAAAGAAACAATTATTGGTTTTAAACTTAAATGTACAAACAAGCTGCCTCCAAATAGCCTAAGATATTACATATAAGCTACACATAAATGATAATGCTAGAATAATGTGCTCAAATAGTACATTTTGCCTCTAGCAAATTGCACTGCAACATATTTATTTCAGATTTTATATTGTGTAGAAGAGAAGCAAACCTCCCTGGGCTCTCTATTGCCTAAAGTACAAAACAGACGGAGAACTGCTCGTTTCTGCCCTTTACCTGTTGTGCAGTATTGGTATGTGCCTTCAGCCTGCTTAGAAGTAGCTAAATTTCTGTGTTCATGCAGGGATTACAGGTAAATTTATTTCCTCATGCTGGCTGCATTGAATTTTACCCTCTTCATTGCACCAACTTCCCAGTGATATCAATGGGACTATTGCCTGGAACACAATGATAAAAGTAAGTCTCATAGTTTATAGGCGACCTGAGCTGACTTCCTTAGATAAAGTAGGTCCACATTCTAGTACACTCTTCCATGTACTACAGTCTCACTACAGTCTCACTGATGTTGGAGGGACTATGGAAATGGAAAAGAATGGGAAAGCATGCAGCAAGTTGAGAATCTAGCCAATGCCTTACTTTGTGAGGGAGCAGATGACAGTGTTTCCTTTTCTAAGGTCAGCGGTATTACATAGCTTTACTGAGAGAAGGAAGATTTGAGGCATCAGGGTTGCAGCCTTATAGAAGTTTGACAGAATGGGACTTTGCCAAGCTGACCCTGCCAGTTTATATTTTGGATATAAACCTTTTCAGTCCTGCAGTGTGAAATACAACATTCTAAGTACTCATCTTTCAATAAAGACTTTCAGTTGTTTAGAGAACTAGTGAATAAACATAATTTTAAATGAACCAATATATAGTCATTAAAGATCTTTTAGACTGGAGATTCTCCAAGCTTTGTTTTAGTTATATTTAATAATATATTCATTCAGTTTGGTGGTTCTCCACCTTCCTAATGCTGTGATCTTTTAATACAGTCCCTCATGTTGTGGTAAACTATCAGCCATAAAATTGATTTCATTATTACTTTACAACTATAATTTTGCTACTGTTGTGAATCATAATGCAAATATCTGTACTTTCAATGGTCTTAGGTAATCTCAGTACAAGTGTCATGACCCACAGGTTGAGAACCATTGGCAGAGTGTGTGGAGTTATGAAATGTGGACCCATGCATGCCATAACATGTATGTGAAAGAACAAAACCAAGTCTGTTCTGGAGTCATGTTGTCTTCTTCTCTCATATAGTTCCTAGGGTTCTAATGAGAATCATCAAATTTGCCAGCTATGCCTTTTACCTACTGAGTCACCTTTCAGGTCTTCTATGCAAACTCTGAACAGTTCTGAAGTAATCAGAAAGTGCCTAGGATTAATGCAGTCAGCAAAATGCCATCACACACACACACACACACACACACACACACACACACACATGACTATACACCCACACATATACACAACATGACAATCAGAGGGAATGTGAGCATAATTTTTAGGAAAGTACAAAATATTAAAGGAAGCATGGTATGGTGGCACATGCCTTCAATCTCAGAATTCTGAGCAAGGTGGATGTGTTTGTTCCAAGCAAGCCTTATCTACATAATGAATTCCAGATCAAGATCATGTGTGTAGAAAGACTCTCTATGCAAAGTAACTAAGTAAAGTTAAAAGAGTTTCAAGAAATATAAGAAAATTGCATTCAAAAAGGAAATGTACTATTGTTACAAAGGAAAAATGGGGGTAATATGATACATATCATTCTCTAGGGCTAAAACACCACAGGGCTCCTGAGGAAAAGCTTAGAGGTTCACTAACTTGTATACAGTCCCACCGAAGGTATAATTTAGATGTATGCTACTTCCCTGAGAACTTCAAGTGTACTGAAAGACCAGGGATACATGAAGTGAAACCACATAGCAAGCAAAATGTTCTCAAGGTGTTAGGGAGATGGGAATGGAATTTGAGCTAAGGCCCCAATGCTCCATGCGGTGGAAAGGCTTTGACATATCTACCCAATGGGATGACAGAACATAACACCAGGTTCCATATAGCATCAATTTCCTTTAAGGAACCTTTAGTTGCAATTCCTTACAGCTGTCCAGAAACAAGAAAGGGCACTAGGAAGTTGGGCTTAGCCTATGCTCCATATAGGGCATGTGGCTGGAGGGTTGTGAGCAAGGTCAAGTGGAGAGGAAGACAGAAGTAAGAGACACAGGGAGTGGGAGGTATGATCAAAGGGCATTGTGTGAATAGGTGGGAACCTGACAAAACCTATGATTTTTACAAATAGTATACATAAGCCATTGTAACTGGAAGACTGAGAGCAAAATCCTTGTCTATGGAAAAGATCGAACTTCAAACTAAAACAGCCTCTACCAAACGCCCATTGCATTGTTGAGAATTCAAAAGTTACATCATTGAAATCTACAGAAGAATTAGACCTGTTCACGATCAAAACGAAGAATGAAAAATTGGAAATTGAGGACTGTTGATAGATTTGGATGTGAAAATTAAAAGATGTAAAAAATAAAAGGAAAAAATTAGTAGGAACACAGACCTCAAGATCAATTACAGCCATTAGTCACCAAAAATAGGTATTCCAACTATATTGGAGTAGTTATTTTTAAACATATATTATATTCTCTTAAATAAAAGTATAATTTCCACTTTCTGGATTCATGTCATTTTCCAGGCAATGACTTTGCACATATTATCCCTGTAACTAAGTCACCACTGTGACATCCTGTTATCCTTGTTTACAGTGCAGATATCTGTCTCCTGGGATAGTAAGGAACATCCCCAGGGCACTTTTATTTTAAAAGGGAGGTGATTGAACAATTAAATGTTACAAAAAAGGAGAACACTGAGATATCAGTGATTTCTGAGGACAACACCGTAGCGTTGTTGTAATTCAGAGGAGAGCTGCTTTCTGGTGAGAAGGGAAGTGGGTATTGAACCTAGAGGTTGAAATATGAAGTGAGCTTTGTGAACTCCTACTGAGAAGAAAGCTACATAAAAATTTCAAGACAAAAGTCATGAGATTTCTGGACATCTAGTCAAAATGAATGTGAAAACATAAATCCAGAAGTAAAACCAGAATTATTTACTCTAAAGAAAGTTTACCATGATTGTCCATAACAGATTTTAAAATCAGCTCACCTAGACTGCAGTTCCAGCTTTTATTTTGAAAAATGAACCTTAATCACCGGCGAGATATTTTACTTTTCTTTTCCATTTTTTTTAATTGAAATTAGATGTAAGGACTAATCACTGTTGCCCTTCAATAGTGTTATAAAACTTAATTATATCTCACATGAAAAGTGTGCAGCACAATTCTAATTAAGATAATGCGTGCTTGGCAAATGTAAATCATTATTTACAAACTATAACTATTTACTCCCTTCATTGTATTAACGTCTTAGTGCCTTACACAGAAAACATGCAGTCTATTCTTCCAACTCCAAATTCAGAGACTGTCAGAAGTTTTTGTGACTTACAAAAGAGAATGCCTTATATTTTGATTATATTCAGATGCATCAAACTCCCATGAAAATAGTTATTAGTAAGTGTTGGAAATGCCAATATTCTATTTCATTCACTATCTTTTCTAAAATAATGTTTTGACTTGCTAAATATAAGGATATAAATCTAAGATTAGAAAACAAACACTTCCAAATTTCTCTCTGAGTTAATAAAGATAATTAGAGTTTAGAATTAGCATCTCTCATGTGTTTACTTTTACTGAATTACTATTAACATTATGACTATGGACTTGGTTATGATACATTATAAAAGTCAGATTCATAATGAGAGGTAACAAATAATATCATTAAGGTTGGGAACAGAGAACCTGTCTGCATTGCTATTTTGAATGAAGGCTTCTTGAAACCTTTATATTCTTATCACATTATAAAGCACCTCTGCCCTGAGTAGAAAAGAAATAAAATTGCTATCTCACAGAGATCTGCACACCAAGTTCATTGTACCATTGTTCACAAGAGACAAGAAACACTCTGTATGTATGCATCTTTTCATGGGGCAACAGATAAATTGTATAAAAAATTTTGGATATAAACACCTATGTGTGTGACTAAAATAGTGAAGTATTATTTAGTCTAAGATTTAGTAAATTCCTCTACTTGAGCTAAGATGCATCAATCTGTAAAACATTCGATGGCAGGAATTCGATAGACACAGACAATATGACTCTCATGTCACTTATCTGTGATTTCAAAAACTAGTGTCTAATACATAGAAAGAGAGACCACATGACAATGAATGACAGGGGGCTGTGGAAGTGGAGACATGCTGATACAAATTTGCAGTTCTGAGATCTGAGTTCTGAGTATCTACTAAGTAGCCTGGTGGTTGCAGTTCATAGCATTACACTGTGTATTTCAAACTTCCAAGAGAGTGAATCCTTCTATTCTAGTACAGAGAACAGTAAACATGAGTGGATGGATGTGCCAGTTGTGGTAATCATCTTAATTGTGGTAATTGTTCTGCAATGTATACCTCAGTCCAATTACATTGCATAATTTTAGTATATATGATTTTTTTATGTGAATTATACTTCAATTGAGCTACAAAGTAAAACAATCAACTCTTTGAAACTGAGAATTTTATTTATTTATTTTTGGATTTTCATGTGTGCCTGGTATAAAACTACACAATTCCTTATTTGCAAGAGCCCTACATTTCTCTCGAGGAATAAACGTACACACTTACACACAGAGACACACACACACACATACACACGCAAGCATACTTGTGTACTTTCTATTAAAAATAAGACATGAGTCATTCAAAACATAAAAAAAATACTTTTAACAGAATTAGGTCTTTTAGCAGAGAATTTGTATGTCACCCTTTTCCTTGTCTTTATCTTTTTATACCATACTAAAACTTATTATGATTTATGATTATACTGGCTGGCTACTTTACTATATTTTAAACCACTTATTTTAGAGATGATGTAAAAGTGTGTTTCAAATTTCAACAGATTCAAATAGGTATGAAAATAAAAGATTGCCTCTTGCTCAACACTGGGGACTACTCCCTTATCCCCTCTGATTGGGTGCTGAGGAGAAGGGAGAATGTCACTCCTCCTGATGTGGGTACAGAAGAGAGTCAGCCTCTCATACAATCTTACTGGGTACTGAGATGTGAGCCTTTCACTCCCTTGGACTTGGATACCTAACCTTCTCTTTGAAATCAGCCAATATAAGCAATTATTCTGTATCCTTCCAGAAATATGTGGCCTCTCATGAAGTACAAGAATGAACTCATCAAGGAAACCATTATTTATGATCAATACATAGCTAGGTACTTTTCCTCTTTTCCACTTTTGTTCAAACATGAGTGAACATTCCATTTTAAACCAAATGCTTCCTGTTGTTCACCTAGGTTTTGGATATATATATATATATATATATATTATTAATTATGACAAATGTGAGCAAATGTGCCTATTTATACATGAATTTGTACTTATTCAAATATATTTCAACAAATTCCTCCAGGTGAAATTTATAGCTAAAAGATTTGCCCATCCAGTTGTTGGTAAATATTTCTAAAATATTTTTGTTGAGGTTGACCCTCAACAAAGTGATACCCTTGAAGTGGCATCAATGGTGGTCTTATTTTTTTTCTGTGTGACTTTGAATGATCTTTTCAAAATGGCATACGAACATCCTGAATGTTGTTTATTTCTTACTCTCCTTCTGTATTAACCTTTCTTTCTCCCCATTTAACATCCCTGTGTTAGTCCTGAGATTTATTGAAGAAAACTCAGGTTCGCCATTTTGGGCCAAATTTGAAGCAACCTATATTGAATATTAAATACTGAACAAGAGACGGACTTTGGGCAGCAACATTACCTGGAATTTCCCAGGTGAATGGTCCCTGCACATGTCTTACAAGAGTATAAAGACAAATCAATGGGCCACCGTACTTTCCTATGAGGATTTGCTGTTTTCTAAGAACTACCGTGCTCATCATTCCAGGTAGCTACCTCGTCCTTGGACAAGTGAGGCTTATAGGCTAATTTTGGAGATTGTGCCCTTTCCCTTCATATTAACTCTATCTTGATATTACCATTTCAAGCATCGGACAGTTGTGATTCCTATGAGCCACAATGACTAGCATAGCAAGATATCCCAAAGGTGCAAAACTGATCCTTAAATTTTGGTGCTAACCAAAGCTATCTAATAAGATTTAAGGGCTCATTAACAGGAGGGAAATGATCCCTTGTGGTCATACGTCTTACAGGAGAAACTACTGCTTCAACTTTTAAAAACAAGATAATTCCTAACTGCACTCTGCATCCTTACATCCTGATAACTGTGGTTCTTGCCCCAAATCCAAGAAGATTCTTTTGTCAGTAGATTAAGATCAGTGTAGAAAGCCACACCTGACCAAAATGCAGAGAACAATTGACCATAGATTTTCCAACCTCGATAGATATTTATACAGTATCATCGCTACACTTAATTCACAGGGAATACTATATGAAGATAACAAAATATTAAAAGAGACAGATACGGTAATATCTGCTGCAAAAATCTCCTACAAATGGCAGGATGCTGAACTCATGAAACTTTAAGAATATGCTTACCTAAACAAGACCAGAACAAGGGCAACTCCCTGGTTATCTAATACCAAATGAATATTTCTGAAAACCTATACACAGAAGTAACAGTAAAAGGATTTAGCAGGGTGTATTAATATATGTGCATAATAATAAAAATGGGCAATAAATTGTAAAGGAGTGAGGACAATATGGAGAGGGTTGGAGAAAAAGAGATACAAGGAAAGTGATTAATTATATTTAATTTAAAAATTGCAAATAAAATTTAATATGATATTTAATATATATTATGTATAATAATTGAAGTTCTTATGTTTATATTTTTGAAAATAGATTTTTTCATATAGTTTATTCTGCTTAAGAATTTTTCCTCCCCTGCTGTCTCCCAGAGCTTTCCCACCTGTTCTCCTATCCAGATCCACTTCCTTTCTGTTTCTCCTTAGAAAACAAACAAGCTCATAAGGGATAATTAAATAAAATAACAAGCAAATAAGTAGAAATAGTATGAGCCAAACAAACAGAAGAAAAGGAGCCAATGATAAAGCACAAGAAATACATATAAATGCAGAGACACACTGGTTCACATACATACAATTCCATGGTAATACAAAACCTGAAGCCACAATGTATACATAAATGAGGGGAGGTGGGAAGTAACTGATGGGAGTTGCAGGAGGGGAGGCCACAGTCAGAATATACTGTATTAACAAAAAGTATCATTTCAATAAAAGAAACAAAGTTTAATGAGATATCCATTACACACCATGTTTTAAAAATTCATTACCATTTTAAAAATTAAATTATAATTATATCATTTCTCCTCTACCTCTCCTCTCTCACTGAAGTTCTTGAAGTGAGATTTAAATTTTGATTATATAAAGTAATAGTCATAAAGTATCCTAGTGTCCATGGCTTGTGAGGAAAGAAAGAAGTGGAGAATTTATAAATTTCTAAACCAAAAATTATGGTTTTGATAAAGAGTAGATATGCTCCCTAGATGGATGGATAGAAGGAAGCATGATGTGTGAACAGAGATTATAGATGATTCTTAGACAAATTAAAAAGGTAGAGGTGAGTCCACTTGCATTTCCTTCTTTAGTAGTGAAATGAAGCAAGTAAGTAAAAGAAATGTAAAAGGAGATACTAATAAAATATATCACAGACAGTTTACACCATACTAAGTAAAGCATCAAGAAAAATAATGATCAAACAGAACTCTGCTGTTCTAAGGAAAATAAAAGACTCTAGGTATATCCAGGATAACAAAATCAGTGGTGGTAACAATCATACTTTGAGAGCAGTGAGAAGGGCAGGAGGCAGGAATAAGAAAATGAAGTTGGAAGGTTTCCTGTGGATGCTGGCTGCAAATCAAAGTATGTACTCTATAGATACATCATGTGACTTAAAGTAGAAAGAACCATACACCCAAACTACGCTTCCTATATAATTGTATGGCATGACTATAATTATCATGCAAGATGAAAGGATATTGTATATAAAGGCCAGGGACTCCAGTTTCTTTCACCTTCATAGATGTGCAATATAATTAACAATAATTTCCTTAAACATTTTATGCTAATCGAGCCAAATCATTTATGGAAAGTGCCAGGTCCAAATACTAATAGATTATTAAACCTAATGTAATATTTCTAAGTTCCAACCTTTACTTAACACAGTTAGAAAGGGCATTTATCCCAGAGTAGGAATGGTATTCTGGCAGTCTCCATCTAATGCTCAGTACTGACCAAAATCATAGGAAGACATTTACCTAAAGAGAGAGTGAAAGAGGAGTTGTAAGGATTTAGTGTCTTCTAATTAATATTTTACAATAGGTCTATACCACTTAAAACTTTTGAGAAGATTTTAGGGTGGGGAAGGATGGTGTGGTAGAATAGGACCAAAGAGCAGATACAGTTATTTTTAGAGGAACAAAAAGCAGACACAGTCACAAGGAAGAAAACTGGTTGTTTAAAATGAGGGCATTTGATTAGTCACAATGTAGAAATGGACTAAGGATATGGGTACTTAATGGTTGTAAAAGTTACTGTGCTTTGATGGTTCTCATAACTATGTCCTCAGCCTGCTGCATATAATGTAGAGCAGCTGCTGCTATGCAAGGTAGGATGAGGAAGATGAAGGCAACGGTACACAGATAATCAATGTTTCTTAGTAGTAACTGGGACCCAAAGTAGAGACTGCCTTTCCCAAAGCTCTCTGTATATATGGGAAATTGAAGAAAGAATGGAGAATTTGTCCTTATTGTCTAATGATCATTTGAGTAGTCTCAGGTAAAAAGAAATTTTTTTTATAGTTTTCCAGATACTCAGATATAGAGTGTCACTCACAGGCTCATCTGATGAATCCATGCTATGAAACCAGTTGATGACACTGTTTTTGATGTTTTGATGCTTTTAATTTTATATTTGTATGCCAGGCTTGGTGGAACATGCTTTTAATTCCATCATGAAGGAGGCAGAAGCAAGTGGATCTCTGAGTTTGAGACCTGCCTGAACTACATTCTAATTAGTAGAACTAATACTGAGTTCTATTTCTGCCAGGACTAGGCAGAAAAAAAAAGTCTCAAAAACCTAGAAAAAATTAGAGAGAGAGAAAGAGAGAAGGAGAAAGAGAGAGAGAGAGAGAGAGAGAGAGAGAGAGAGAGAGAGAAGGGTTTTGTCTGTAATGCCCCCACTCCCTGAGTCTTGTCTTCCATGAACTAAGCTGAGCCCTATTCCACATGACTGCAACCAAGAGTTCTTCTCAAGTTCATAGGGTCAAGCAACTGTCAATTCTATGCTCTATGCTCTAAAACCATGAGCCAAAATAAATAATTTCTGCATTTAAATTGCTCTCTTGAGCATTTTAGTAACAGCTATATACAAATAACTAACATGGAGATAGTGACACTATTTACCATCTGAAGGCTTACCGACTAATTAGATACACACTTTAAAGAATGTGAAGTGATAATTGGCTTTTTAAATACTAATCTGTAACCTCCCTTCCCATCACTTTCCTTCCTTGAATTTTCTGTCAGGTTAAGCTGGCCCAAGAGAAGTGACTTTTACTATTTGCAGTTTCTCTGTTGTTTAATCAAATGGGTAGAATCAAGGTTGGCTGCTCTGAACTGCATCCAGGAGGGATTCTTAAAGGGTAGAAATGTCAGCCTACCTATTGGGAGCTCTTCCAGAGCCAGCTGGAGCTGCCTGAATCACTCTTAATTACTGTTTTGCATTTTGGATGCCTCAGCCAATGTGATCTCTTAATAAAAAAAACCGCAAAATAATTAAGTCCAGGTAAACATAAAAGAGAAGGAACCCATAGACAGTCATTTTTCTTTTACCTTATCCTGGTATATGATACATGAGCAAAATTTCCTTTGCATGCTTTTTCACAGATGGAACTAACTGCTCAAAGACCAAAGTCACCTTTTGCTGTGATTTTGTCTTTTAAGAATTAATTCCCACAAGTAGTAACCTAGCTCTTATCTAACTGGAATCAACAAGGGAAACCTTTAAGTGAAGAGGGAAGCTATTATTTGCAAATTGTTTGATTTTTAGATATTAATTTTTAGATATGAAAAGGTAAGATATTTTTGAGGGCAATAAATATGTTAGGTAGCTTACAATCTTCCCACTAGTTTATGGCTTCCTGCTTCTTTCTTTCACTTTACTTGGTTTTGTTCCTAATATTTAAACTCACTTTGTTTTGCTCAGTTTTTATACTTTAGTAGTAATGGAGTTATAATGTCATTTCCTTATAGACCACAATTGCCAGGGGATGCCTTCCCTTTCAAACCTCAGTTCCCAGATGACATTTTGACATATCTTTGATTTTTTAGCTCTATTAAAACCATATTAAGAACATAAATATAAACCTAAAAACAGTCTCATGGGAATTCAGGGTTAAGAGACTACAAAAACTGCACATGTACCAAACTTTCACTTGAGTTATCAATTTTTTTATTTTGTGATTAAATAGAATTATACTAAGGCCAAAATTTGTTTATGTTTATGTGGCATTTCCAACACAGAATCACTTTGAATAATGTAATGGAAAATTCACATTTAGGGTATGAGTGTGTTTGTGGGGGTAGATGTGTATATGCATATGTAGATGTAGGCACATGTCTGTATGTGCCTTTGTGGAGAACAGAGGTTATATCAAGTATCTTCCTTTATTATTTCCCATCTTATTTTGTTCTTTGAGCTAAAGTCTCTCATTGAACATGGAACACACCAATTGGCTAGAATGGCTGGTCCATAAGTCACCTGGATCAACCATTCTCTTCCACCTAGCAGTGATATGAAAGGCATGCAGCTCTGTGCCTGACTCTTATATGGGTGCATGGTATCTGAACTCAAGTTCTTTTTGCTTGTACTACAAGTACTTTGCCCAGTGAGCTGCCACCCCAGACCTGTATGATCTACTTTTCAAAGAAACTTCATTCAAATAAGAGAAGTGTTTAGATGGTAACTGAGTTATCTTTGCATGTACATTGCATATACAATCAGTTAGAGACATTCTCTTCTTGTCATATAAGAAAATTTGTGATAATAGAGATTTAAATGCAATTAATATCACATATGACATTAGAGAAATAAATGCTCTGAGAAGATGGGAGGAATTATTGTTGATACTGTTGTATACTCATCACAAGTAACTTTGACTTTGCAATATGTACTTTGGGATACACATTGTATTAATTATTATTTGAGAAGTCCAGGGAAAGAACTCCACAGCATGGATTCCTAATCCCGAGTAGAGATCTAGTAACAATTAATTAAACTGTCATACAATATGCCTAATTTCCTTGCTCTCCTGAATCCTCTCCTATATCGACAATGCCCTTTTGAAGACACAATTAATGGCAATGCCTATGTAACTGAAAACAGAACTGGGAATGACCTGAGGCCCTGTTGCTTTTCTTGTTCACTTGTAAACTATTTTTAAATGAGTTTTTATGATTTTGTAAGAAAATTAGTTTTATTGATGATGTATAAAACTTTAAGTCAAATGAAAAAATACAAATCACTGCTTAATTTGTGACATTTAATTCAAAAAGGCACTTAACACTTCTGCAAAATAAAGCCTTCTGTAATAGACAGATGGATTCATGTGCACAAGCACCTGCTACTCACACAAAGGAGTTGGATTTTGTTCCCACCATCCATATGGCAGCTTACAACCATCTGCAACTTTAGTTTGGAGGGAATCCGATGCCCTCTTCTGACTTACATGGGTACTCTCAACATGAGATGTGTGTATACATAAGCAAGCAAAATCTTCATACATATAAAATAAAAATCAATAAAATGAAACTGTTTCACCAGAAAAATTAAGCATGGTTGATGGTATGTTGTATAAGGGACACCTAGGTTATGCGCTCTGGAATTACAAAATTAACTATTTGAAATAAGTACATTCCTAACACTGTAGTGAAACACCATGATCAAGAGCAACTTGAAGAAGAGAGGTTTTATTTGGCTTATAGACAGATCTTTAATCACAGATCTTTAATCCATGAGGGAATCCTAGACAGGAATTCAAACAAGGCAGGACCAGGAGGCAAGAGTTTATGCAAAGGCCCTGGAGGAGTGATGCCTCCTGGCTTGCTTAACATGCCTTGCTCATCCTGCATTGCTATAGCATTAAGGAACATCAGGCTAGGGCTGACACCACCTACAATAGGCTGGACCCTCCCAATCAATCACCAATTAAATAAATGCCCTATAAGCTTGTCAACAACCTGATCTTATGGAGGCATTATCTCAATTGAGGTATCTTCTCCTCAGATAACTCTAATTTGTGTCAAGTTGACACAAAACTAGCCAGCTTTTATGCTGCGTCATAAAAATATGGACAAAGATTTTAAAAAATATTGGTTTGCAAAAGGTACAAATCATCAGAATATATAAAACCTACTTTGGGTGAAAAGAGACCTCAACTATTTTACTTCATATTCTTAATACATACATACATACATACATACATTCATACATACATATACATACATATGTATGTATGTATATGTATGTATGAATGTATGTAGATATAGGTGGTGTAGATATATGAAAATATAATAAATTGCCTTTCTAGTAGTTCCACTTATGGTTAGTAAATAAACATGGTCATGAACTGAGTCTGTGTATAAAATAGTATACCAAGGACTAGTCTCACAGACCATACAGAGAGCATCAATGACTATTATCATAGGTTATAACCCATGATAAAATTTCAATATGAAAAGACAACATGATAAGCACAATGCAGCGATCTTAATTGTTTGGCTTAGGGATGACCGCATAAAATGACTTAAGCTGAGATCCAGCCATGTTATTATCTAATTTTGAATATAATATGTAATTTCATTTTTACATGGGCTTTAAAATTTTGATATTATCTCACCTTATAAATGACAGCACAAAACTTAAGACTGAGTAGTTATTCCAAACTCTTACAGCTTTTAAGAATCATAATTAATCTATCAGATTCTTTGGTGTGTTGTGTTCTTTCTTCCATACAACACTGTGTTCAAAAACGCCGTGAAGAGTCAGTCCAGTGTATCATGCTTCAGGGCTCTTATACAAAACCTAATTAGCACTGAGAAAGAAAGCTTAACTGGTTTCTGAAACAAATACTATTTGAGATAAAACTGAAAGTAGTCATGGGGGAAGGAAGAGACTCTATTATATGGTAAGATATGAGCAAACCTTAACACTGTGGAGGGTTATTTGTTCAAAGGAAAATTTGAAGATAATCCAATATATATTAACATTATTTTGGCTATGCACAGATTGACAGCTTAATCCAAATCTTATTTTTTTTCCTATAAATTTTGATGAAACACTTAGATCATTGAAGTATAACTTGTCTCACCAACCTGAGACATTGTGAACCCTGTCACTTTAACAGGTTTTACTATTTGGCTAACTTGATCTACCTCTCATAGTCAAAGAGTACATTGTTTGACACAGTAAGTCTGGCAGTCTTTAGTGAGTAAGTTTGAATTTGAACAATCAAAAGAGTTTCAGGTAAACATATACATCTAGTACGTGTTCATTTCAATTTTAAAAATAAACATTTTTAAAATGGTCATTCATGCACTAAGACCATGCTAAGTTGAGTCTGTACTTCAGGCATGACCATACCTACCATTTAGGATCTAAAATTAACTCAAAGAAAACAATGGCAGTTATTTTCATTTGCAACAGAGTAAAGTATCAAAGGGCCCAGTGAGAGAAAGAAAGGTTATCTAGTTTCTAAAACAGTATTTGTGATAAGACATGACATAGGCATAGGAGAAGAAGAGATGGTATTCTAGGATAAGATATACTCAAACATCTACCTATGGGAAAACTAAATTGACACACATGTGGAAGACTGGTGACAGTTAACTAAAATGTACATAATACAAATTTGATTCATGTGTGGTGGCTCATTTTATAATTCCAAATTTGGGTGGGGAGAGCAGAAAGGCTCCTGCAAGTTTGAGAGCCACTGAGACTCCAAAGCAAGTTCCAGGCTAGCCTGCACTGTAATGTGACACTATCTAGACCAGCATCTCTCAAAATAAGGTAGGTACATGTTAACTCATGCTTACAAACCCAGCAATTAGGAAACCGAGACAGAAGAACTGGTGTATAAAGTAAAGTCACCTCTGATTGAAGTCTAAGACCCTGTCCTAAAATTGAGGGGGAAGAAGAAGGGAGAAGAAGAAAGAGGGAAGGGGAAGGAGGAGGCAGGAGAAAAATGAGGTTAGAAGTTTGGAGGGAGTTAATATTCTGAAACTGTTATTTGAAAGTAACTGAGAACATTACAGGTTTTGAGGAGGAAAAAAAGCCACAACCGAAAATGCATGTTAGAAAGTTATACATATTTGATCAGATTATATAGAATCAGGTGAATGAGTGAAACGAAGTAAAGACGATGCACTTTAGGAAGACATACATATTTCATGACATTATATAGAATCATGTAAATAAGTGAAAGAGAGAAGACAGTATAAAGAGAACCTGGAAATGTAGATTTCTGAATAGAAACTGGGAATAATAGTATTTTAATGTGAGATCAATGGCTATAGACTGTGGATGTTTCTATGCAAAATAAAGTATACACACACACACACACACACACACACACACACACACATACACATACACACACACACACACGCACGCACACACACACACAGTTTAAATGGGATTATACCACATGAAATAATAGTGCTACATACAAGAACCATAGACTTAAAAGCCCCAGGGCGTGGGAAACCATCTTTCCAGTTGCTGGTCATTATATTTGCCTGCATACCACCATGTTTGCCATTGTGACAAGAATGGACTAAGTCTCTGAACTGTAAGCTAGCCTCAATTAAATGCTTTCCTTCATAAGAATTCTGTGGTTTTGGTGTCTCTTCACAGCCATAAAACCCAAAGGCAGTGAAAAACTACATAATCTTAAGCAAAATGTACATTTTTTTTTTTAAAAAAAAAAAGCTAAACATCATTTTAGCTTCCATTTTTCTTACTCTTTTAATGTCACTCCTTTTTCTTAGCCATCCTGATTTCCTAATTTGTGTTAAAACTCAAGAAACATTTCATTGCAGTATAACACACATGTAATAAAATGTATGCGAGTCATCAGTTGGTGCACTGGCAACAGATGTTCACAAAAAGAACACATCTGTGGAGTCATCACTTAGAGCAACAATTACTTCACCTCATGTAGGCAATTTTCATGCATTAGCTGTGATAGTGTAAATG
The DNA here is from genome assembly GCF_008632895.1 of Mastomys coucha. Classification (NCBI taxonomy): domain Eukaryota; kingdom Metazoa; phylum Chordata; class Mammalia; order Rodentia; family Muridae; genus Mastomys; species Mastomys coucha. Next base: position 38,876,805 of record NW_022196894.1, on the reverse strand, counting down.
TTAAAGTAATTATAAAATAAACTATATAATAAACTTAAACATACCATGCCACATGACTCAAAAAAGTCTGCTTCTAGTCATTTCTAAAATACATGGGTACATAAAATGCTAGTAAGTGTATAACAATGAATGGCATTTGACATAGCCCCATGAAAAGTATCCATGAATAGAGAAACATATAAATAAGTTGTGTGGATTTCCAGTGGACTATCACCTAAAATTAATTACACCTAGATACCACAAGCAGTATTAAGTTCATCAACATAACTGAGCAACAGATGTCACACACAACCCAGCACAGTGAGTAACTTTCATTCAGGTAAAGCTAGAAATCGTGTCAAACCAATCTATTATGTCAGAAGTCAGTATTGAAAATGTAATAACAATGGAAGTGTGAGCACCTGGTGTAGAGGGTCAACTACTTGTTGCTTGTTGCTCTAAGTCGTGACTACACAGATGTACTTCTTCTGTTGTTGTTATGCCAACTCATGGCTTGTATACCACTTATTACATGTGTGCTATACGACAACAAAATGTTGCTGGGATTTTAAATGGAACCAGGAAATGAGAATGACTAGGAAAAGTGGTGACTTTGAAAATGGGAAGTGAAAATGAAGGTAGGGTGACATTTAGCCATTTTAAAATATGTATGTTCTGCTTAAGATTGTGAAGTGAAATCAAACATCAGACACTTCAGCCTCCCAAGTCCTATAAATGCCTCTGGAGGATGAGTCATGCAGCCAGGCTGTAGAAGGAGCTCTGTTTTCAGACCCTCCCCTCCTCACTTGCTCATGCAAGTCGTTTATAGCACATCATGTACAACATCCAGTGAATTAGCTTTCCTGGCTCTTTTAGCCTTTATGCCTTTGCATATCTTTCTCTTCTCTGGGGGCACTCCAAAACAAACAAACAAACAAACAAACAAGAAAATAAAGACAAAGAAATTTATGTACTGCTGGTAAACATAAATATTTGCTCTGTTAAACTATGAGCTGCTGTAATCTGATATGGTTATTCTCATTACAATCTAGATATTTATTGGTAAAGAGAATATGTTAATTATTAAAACAACCTCCATATGCCTTTTATGATGCTGGATAACTCCATTCTATAAGCCAGTAAGTCCAGTCTGGAATTGTCTAATAAGTCAAGTATAAATGCCTATACAGGACAATGATCAATACCTTAGTGAATGATAAAGGAATGATTTTTACAATTTAATACAACTCAGCAGGTAAATGAACATTCTGATTCCCATTGTAAATTATCTATTTCTTCAAGTTATGAGTAGTCATTTCAAGTTAATTCTGATGAACTAATGAACTGCTTATCCTAAGCTCTAGTTTTGGTGTTGTAATGATGTGTTAGTTATTAACTCAACCCAAGAGAGAATTATTGTAAAGAGAGTCTCATTGAGGAATTGTCTATATTTGGGTGGTCTGTAGATACGGCTGATGGAAATGATCTCAATTAATTGAGCTAGGAATTTCTAACCACCATGAATGGAAGAATTCCCAAGCTGGGGGCTCAACTGTACAGATGAGGCAAAGAAAATGACCTGCACATCAGCATGCATGCATTTATTGCATGCTGTTTCTGATAATATATGTGATGTAACCAGTGTCCTCACATTCCTGCTGCTGCATCACTCCTGGTATAATAATATACTGGAACCTTGAGCTTAAATTTGCCGTTTCTCCTCTATGTTGCTTTTGCCAGGGTATTTATTCACAGCAACCAGAAAAGAAACCGTAAAGGAATTGACAGGGCTGGAGGAAGGTGTCTTAGTATTTTGTCCTAAATATACACCATTATCAGAATTTTCAGCAGGTTAAAAAATAAAAAAATAAATAAATAAAAAAGTTTTATGATTACAGGAAGGAATTAAGCAGCCTGATTTTTTTGTGGTTCACTTTCTCAAAGGTATGTCTTGGAGAAGGTGACAGCATTCTCATTCCATTCCAAAGAGCTAGTGACACAGCCACCGTGGAGAGAAGATTCCTCTTTCTGAGTTTACTGATAACTTGTCAACCCTAGACTGATTCTGCTTTCACTATTTAAATGCAAAATCTATTAATATAACAGGCTGGACACCCATGATATGATTAAAGTGCTATGGAACTGGTTTTTTTTTTTTCCTGGAATGAGAAGAGAATTTATGCTGAATAAGAAGTTTCCCTCACTATGCATAGTTCTAGAAAGCTCATGATATTTTACATTCAACACAGTGTTTGCTGACTTCACATGTGCACACTAATGGGAATAATGCAAAGTGAGTCAGTTCAGAGAAAGATAAATGTTAGGCTTACTTGATAGTTTGCTAATTTATAGTTCACACTTTCTCTATCCCTCCTTCCCTCCTTCTCTCTCTCTCACCCCATGATAAAAGACCTGATCAGAAATGTAGAAAAGAAAGTTCTTTGCTTAATTTAATTCTTACCAATATTAAACTCCTGTATCACTGCACCCTTGTCCTGAGTTTGATGTGGAAAACTTGCCCAAGATGCCCTGGTCTTCCTCGTTTTCTCCTTTCCAACACTAAGGGTATTACTTTTTTTTCTTTTGTTTTAAGAGGATTGCTAATGGGCTGTAGACAAGGTGGCAAAGAAAAATAAGCACAAGAGAGTAAACAGGGGATATACACAATATTGTGTCCTATTTAATCATGTTAATAGGGACTGTAAAATAATTATGAGATGACTGTTACTATTTACATTATCTTATGAGTATTACAGTTTTTTGCTATTGGTGGTGTTTTTGTTTTTATTGTTGTTGTTCTTTGTTTGTTTTGTTTTGTTTTTCTTTCTTTCATAGCTCTCTAGGTTCAGGGCCTTAAAAGTCTTTTGTCACTTCTTTTTCCTACTTTCCCTGAGGACACATTTTTCTGACTGTTTCATGTGCTAGATAAAAGATACCAAAAGATGACTGAAGAAGAGGAGGATAAATCAAAGCTATCAAGGGAATGTTTATTTGAATGTTAGAGTTTTTTTTTTTTTTTTTTGGTTTTTCGAGACAGGGTTTCTCTGTGTAGCCCTGGCTGTCCTGGACCTCACTCTGTAGACCAGGCTGGCCTCGAACTCAGAAATCCTTCTGCCTCTGCCTCCCAAGTTCTAGGATTAAAGGCGTGCGCCACCACCGTCCGGCGAATGTTAGTGTTTTTTAATGTCAAACATCTTTCCTCTTTCTCTTCATATAAAGACTGAAATTCAAAGGCCTTTTGCTCTGGGCCTTCGGAAGAGTTATATAGCAGAAGAAATTGCAGGTGTTAAACAGATAATTTGAGTTATTCAAGTTCTCTTTGAAATTTTAAATCAGTGCTTTTCTGCCATGATCTAGAACTTATGACAAATTTCTTTGACCCCCTGCTAATCTCTTAATCAGTTGCAAGAAGAACCCTGTGCACTCAATGCTTCTACATCCACTGACCTGGAAAGGGAAAGACACAAAGTGGGAGGAGGTGCGACTGTGCTGTGGGCTTCTTGTATCTCAAGCACTATGTCATATGCGTTCTGTTTTATTCATTTAATTTTGTTAGAAAAGGATGCTTGCTGCTGAGGTTGATAAATGTTACATGATGCACTCAATTTCACTTTGTTAATAGGTTAGAAATGAGATTAGAATTCTGAAACATTAGTCTGATGCAAAGCTTACGATTATCATGATTTTTTTGAGCACCAAAAACTGTATGTGCCAGACTAAATAACTTTTCAGTCTTTTCTGAGTGCAGTCTCATGATATAAATGAAAACAATTACATTTCCCTCAAAATAAGATAAATATTTTAATTTAAGAACTTAAAAAAATTATCTCAGAAGAATATTCAGAGTAGAACTTTGCTTCATGTCATACAAAAAAACTATTTCAAATAAATAGATTTATCTTTCTGATCAGTTACTACCTTATTCTGCTTTGAGCACTTACAGGAATTCCATTCCTGGCTCACTTAAACAGAACTTGGCCTCACAACAGCCTGAAGCATCAAGGAGGGTGCCTGCATGCATCTCCATCATGTGCTCTGCATCATATGTTATGGCTGTTACCATGGTGTGTTTGTAGTACTCCTAACAGTGGAAGCATGTGTTATCTCTAACTCTTTTGCCTGCTCTTGGGACTCTTTCTTCCTATTTGGTTGGCTTGTCCAGCCTTGATATGAGGGGTTTTGTTTTGTTTTGTTCTGTTTTCCTTGCCTTATTGAATTCTGTTTTGTATTGTTTGGTTGTTGTCTCTTAGAGGCTTGTTCTTTTCTGATGGGAAACAGAAGAGTAGTGAATATGGAGGGATGGAAGTGTTGAGGGAACGCTAGAAGGAGTGAAAGAAGGGAAACTGTGGCCAGGATGTATTGTATAAGAGAGGTCAGGATGCATTGTATGAGAGAAGAGTCTATTTTCAATTTAAAATGAAGAACCTTAGTTATCACAGCTCAGAAAGCTGGGGAGTCCAGTTGTAGTAGTAGTAGTAGTAGTAGTAGTAGTAGTAGTAGTAGTAGTAGTAGTAGTAATAGTAGTAGTGATAGTGATTGTACTAGTTGTAGTATTTTATTTAATTTATATGTCTGTGTCAAGTGCATGCTTTGAGTGTGTTTGTCTATGTGTGTGTGTGTGTGTGTGTGTGTGTGTGTGTGTGTGTGTGTGCCTGTGGAAGCCAGAAGAAGGATGGTGTAAGAGGCAGTTGTAAGTAATCTGATATGTCAAGTGCTGGGATCCAAGCTCTGCTCCTCTGCAAGAGTGCATGTGCTCTTAACTGCTGAGCAGTCTTTCCAGACCCCAATTTTTCTATTTCAGTCATTAGTGTCTTCTAAATTAGGATGCAAGATTTCATGTGTAGTACTTTATGTCTTGAGTCAAGTCAGTTCCTCCTGTGACTTACTGTCCTAATGGTAGGTACCATTTGTCCATTCTGATCTCACCAGACATGCAAAGATGAGAGTTTAAAAGGGGTTGCATAAACTTTACTTCAACTAAAGGGGAAAGGGTTGTCATTATAAATAATGCACTGGCAGAATAAAGAATGCACTTTGCAGAATATAAATCAGCATCTTCAGATATCGACTTTCAAAACATTTTGGCAACCTCGGTGGCATTACCAATAATATGTGTCTCTAAAGAGCAGGACTAAAGTGCTTAGTGCTATATTTCATATCACAATGTATATAATTGCAAAAGGGAATTTCCATATTGCTGAGGTAACAGGTCAAAATATAATCTGGCCATTGGTTATAAGAGAAATACCTGCATCAATAGAATTCTTCCGTGCTGCGTATATTTTTAATCAGAACCATTTCAATAAGGAACATTTTTCAACCTTGATCAGCCACAATCTAAGATTACCCTAATCATCATCTATCCTTTGTAGTTTTCTCTTTGGGAGCCTTTGTCTGCAAGTCTAATCATAGAAATCACAAATTGCAATCTCAAGGAGACACAAAGAGACAACATAAACTTTGATCCTGAGCATTTCTTCTTGCAGAATTTCAAACAGCAGCCTGGAGTCTTACAAATTCTCTGTGCCAGCAATGATCAGAAGCCTGGTGGCTGCAGCAGTAATTGCTCCATAATCATATCTCGAGTCCCTGACCTGGTTTATGCATACAATCTATATTCTAATAGCAGTCAACCGGTCACAAGTTAATAAAAATACCATTAACGTCCCCCTGCGACTAAGGAAGAGAGGTATTCATCTTCCTAGGCTGTGTTGGGCCGATATAATTTCCTCAGCTGTTACTGTAATTAACCGCACTGGCCTGTAGAGTTCCCCAGAGACTATTCGTGGGCAGAAGATGACCTTGAAGTGAATGGTTGGTGACACTGAGCCAAAGGACCACATTAGTCAAGGGTCTGGGTCAGCCTAGATTTTGTTTCCCAAGATGATACCTGCTTTGAGATCCACACTGGAGACAATAAGCATCTCTTTCCCCAGGCAAAGGTGTATTGAAAGAGCAACAAGTGATAAGTATGATGTTCTCTGTGTTTTACCTACCTCCAGCCTACCATTTTCTACTCTCTTTCAAACCTCAAGGCAGTGTTTTTTATCTTCCTCAATCCAGAGTCTTATCTAGCTTTCTGAATTTCTCCGTTATCTAATCAAAACACAAAAGTATCAATAGCAGCATTTAACCTTTGCCTGTGCTCCATCACATTAAATCTTAAGTCCTTTTCAGTATTCATCTTTTTGAACATTGGAAAATAGACAAAAAGTATTGATTTAAAATAAAAAACGTGGTAGTTACTCCTTACCCTGACTTTTCTGCTGCCCCCTACTGCTTTTGGGAGTACACTTGCCTGTAGGAGACAACTGAACAATATAACCTGGATCTCCCCATTCTCCTCAGTGAGCTCCACTATTTCTATGACGGATCTTGTTTTAGCTGTATACAGATATAGCTAAGTACAGATGGAGCCAATGCCAATATTCCATTCATTTTTTCTTATGTGCTACATTGTTTACAGGTATTGATTTGTTTTATAGACAGGGATCACATGTGTTCCCTCATTGCCTAAAGTCTTAAATCCTGATACTTAATCTATCTCCCTGTTTTTAATGCTTTTTTCATTGAAAAGTAATTATATAATATATTCTGATTATCCCTGCCATCCCCCAACTCTTCCCCCACACGCTTACACCACCTGCTTACCATCACCAACTCATATAGTGAAGACATCAAAACCCACAACTGAAAATGTGGCTGTATTTGGAGACAGGATCTTTAGGAAGTTGATTAAAGGAATAGAAGCTATTGAGAACCTATCAGATCTGAACAGTTTTCTGAAAAAAAAAATCTGTTCCGTTTCTATGAACTCACAACAAGAGCAGAGCTGGTGCTCACAGAAAAGATCATGAGACAACATGTCTAGGAATCACATGTGTCTGTAGGCTGAGAAGAGGACCAAAAAGGGCTGGGAGTATGTTACTCCTTGACCTTGAAAGTCTAGGCTTTAGAGCTGTGAGAAAGTACATTAGTGTTGCTTAAACTATCCAGTCTGTGGGACTTTGTAAAGACAGCTTGAGCCTAGCAATGCATTGGCCTTCAGCCATGGACGCACTTGCTTTCTTTCTGTCCTGCGTGTATACACAGTGCTCCAGTTCAACAACTTTAACAACAGCAAGGAATATATGCCACAACTGATCTGTGCCTTCCCTCTCTGATGGACATTTAGGTCAGTCACAATTTTCTGCCGAAGTGAGCAATGTCAAATGAAACAAGATCTGCAATATTCACTTGCCTACATTTGAGAGTGTTTCTCTACCTAAGCAACTATGTTTAGATGTAAGTTTTTCCTGTCTTATTGGATATAGAAAACATAGAATTTCACATCTTGTCAGATTGTCTAATCTCAACAACTTCTTCTCCCAGCAAAAGTCATACACATGTATAGATATGTATTTTCTTTTTTTTACTAGATATTTTCTTTATTTACATGTAAATTTCTCCTTAAAGTTTCCCCTCCAAAAAACAAAGAAACAAACAAAAACAACAAAAACAAACCCCTGCTGCCTCCCTGCCACCCCACCCTCTCCCACTTATTGCCCCTGGCATTCCCCTACACTGGGGCACAGAACCTTCACAGGGCCGAGGTCCTCTCCTCCTATTGATGATCGAATTTTCAATCCTCTACTATACACATGCTGCTAGAACAATCAGACCCCTCCATGTGCAGTCCTTGGTTGGTGGTTGAGACCCTGGGAGCTCTGAGGGTATTAGTTAGTTCATATTGTTGTTCATCCTAAGGGACTGCAAACCCCTCAGCTCCATTGGTCCTTTCACTCCTTCACTGGGGACCCTGTACTCAGTTCAATTGATGGCTGTGAGCCTCTACATCTGTATAGATATGTATTTTCTATAATACACTTGTTCCCTTAACTTCCTGTCTGTACTTGGTATTTCTATACTTTTAAATGTTTAGGAAAATCTATTGTATTACTATAGTAGCTATTTTGATATTTTAATCTTATTTTTGTTCCAATTGACTTTTAATTTCTTTTCATGTTTATTAAATACTCCCATTTCTTTTCCCTCAAATTTGTTTATTATAACATTTACTGATTTTCCAACTGTAATTATTATTTAACTTTTTGTTCTTGACTTGGAAGAGATGTTTAGATATGGCAGCAGATATTTTGTGATTATGCAATATTACAAAAATCTTCTCAGGGATTTAGTTTTAATTTTAACTTCATGTATGTTATTTAATCTTAACAATGTAGTTATTTTATTTTATTATGAATGTTTTGTTTGCATGTATATGTATGTACTACATTCACACAGGGCCTAAGGGGATCAAAGGAGGGCATCAGAACCCCCAAAAACTGGAATTACAAGTGATTGTGAGAATCACCATAACAGTTTGATGGTTGAGAACAGAATCCCAATCCTTGACAAGAGCTGAGAGTACTCTTGATTATTTAGTTGTCTCTCCAGCTCCAGTGTGACATAACTAATTGGGCAAGATCAAACTGTTCCAAAGTTATGCAGATGGCTTGAAATGTTTATGTTTTATTTCAACTTTTTCTGCCATTCTCCAAACTGTCACCTTTTTTTCAAAATTCTTCGAATATCCTTGGGGTTATACCTCTATTTTCTTTTTAGATTTATTTATATATGCCTGACATATATGCATATGTGCATATACACTTATATATGAATTAAGACATACAATATGATACCTTAATATAAGTATACATTGTGAGATTATAATCCCAATCAGGCTAATTAACCTTGCAGGTACCTCACACAATCAACTCCCTTTTGTGTTTGTTTTCTCTCTGTGTCTCCTTCTGTGTCTCTGTCTCTGTCTCTGTCTCTGTATGTGTGTGTGTGTGTGTGTGTATGTGTGTGTGTGCATGAATGTGTGCAAGTCTGTGTGTGTTTGTATATTTAAGATCTACCCTCTTAGACATTTAAATATACAAAATGGTATTAATATATTTTACTATTAGTACAAAATATTATTGAGTACAATAACCACATCTCCAAAACTCATTTCCATGCCTAAATAAAACTTTTTACCCTTTGAAAAACATTTTCTCATATTCTTAATTTCCAAGCCTGACAATCATTTTATGCTCCGATTTTATGAACGTGACACAAAAGGCAAATACTGGATGATCTCACTAGTTTGTGAAGTTAGTAATGTATCTTCCTTCAAGCAAGATGACAAAGCCAACAACCTCAATTTTATTGCTGAAGTTCACAGGTTGGGAAGAAGGATCTGACTTCCACAATTTGTCCTTTGACTTCATATATGTACACACTTAAGTTAAAGAAATAAAGGCACAAGAAACGAACCTTTGTACATGGACATATTTTAGAAACAGGTAGTGAAATGCTGATCATAAGCTTATTAACATTAACTGGAAAATGTTCAAGGTTAGTGTAGGATGTGTATATTACTCATTCTGTTAGTGGATATTTTATCATGTACTCATCCTTTCTTTTAGTTTTTCAGAAAATATTTTTTAAAAATTATCCACCTTAGTTTATATACCTTAAGTTGATTTTTTTGAACTTAAATGGCTTATTTTGCTCTTATTATAAACTCTCTTGAATATTACTGAAATTTCTAGCTGATATGCATAGGCACCACCTATGCTCCCAGTGTTTAGAAGGCTAAGACAGAAAGATTACCTGAGGTCAGCCCAGGGTATCCAGGCTGTTCGTGCTAGTGTAGGAATACAAGTGACTTTTATACATTTATTTTCTTCCTATAAGACTTACTGAGCTTTTTCATTTGGGTTGTACCATTTTTCTGTGTAGACAAGCAAGCAATGATATTGGGCTGTCAATTAAGCTTTTGCCCCTTCAGTGATGTCTTATTATTTTCTCTTGCCTAACTGCCTTGCCCAGGGCCTCCAGAATAATTCACAGTAACAGTGATAGGACTGTACACTATTATTGACTTCATTACTCCAGTAGGATTTTGACATTTTAGGTAATGACTCTCCATTACTGTTACTACCCACTCTCTGAGGCAGGAGTTTTTAGAATCTTTTCCACTTGTATACCTTTCACCCAAGACATTTTAATGTAACTTAAGCCATGTAGGCATATAGTCTTTGTATGTAGGTCAAAATATATTGATAATACATCTTGAAGAAATGCATTTCCTGGACAAAACCTTACCAAGTAGCATGTCAAAATAGATGGGAAAAGTTCGCAAGGACCCAATACTTGATGAAGAGCTAAAGGTAGTTACTGGGTGGTAAAGAAGGAAGACCAGTTTCTCTAGGGACAGGAGCTATCCTAGGTTGTCCACTAAAGTAGTCCTAAACCCATATGCATATGGGTAACACTGACTCAGCTTCACAGGATGTGTTCATGTGTGTTTGCATGCTTCAGTGTGTATTACTATAATAACTATAAAGATATGGTGAATTTGAGAGGTAAGTGAAGAGGACATAGGGCAAATTAAGAAGAAGGAAGATGGATGAAAATGACATAAGTGCAGTATATTCATATATGTAATTCCAAATAAAAGTATGTTTAAGAAAATAAGGCACAAAGAAAGGGACACATGTGGTAAATAGCAGGAAAGTTGGAGGGAGAAAATAGAGATATCATGTTGTATTCATGTTTATATTCTCCCAAGAATATTTTTATTAAAAAAGAACTTCCTTTTGAAATAATTATTTGGTATGCATATAATTTTACTATTTATTAAAGACAAATTTGATTCATAATGAGTTGTATGTGCTTAACCCTTCTCATATACAGGATCTAATCTTGGCTACACATTTTATATTGCAGAGTGTAAAATCTCTTTAGTGTTCTCAGAGTTGACTGATATTTGATTTAGTAATCATTGATCATAAGACCTTTGCATCACAGGAATATGATTAAAATAGCAGAATTATGTTTAGAGTCATTTGAGAAAATTGTTGGAAATTCTATCTCAACTCCAGACCAAAATTTACTGAATTTATTTTATTTCTGTGTGAAACTTAAGTCAGTAACTCAGTTATTTTTTTAAAAAAATCAAACATGATAGCATAATATAAGCCCCAAAGACACTATTCTGATATTAATCTATTGAGGAATGGTGGTTAGAAAATATTAAAAGTCTTTTCGATATGTGTCCTTAGGCTCACTTTATTTGTTCAATAAGAACACTGGCTGGGTGGTGGTGGCACATGCCTTTAATCCAAGCACTTGGGAGGCAGAGGCAGGTGGATTTCTGAGTTCAAGGCCAGCCTCATCTACAGAGTGAGTTCCAGGACAGCCAGGACTACACAGAGAAACCCTGTCTCAGGAAAAAAAAAAAAAAAAAAAAAAGAACACTGAGTGACACAGCATGCAATAGTATCAAATCCAAGCCAATGTTTTTCAAGCAGTGGTTACTGGGTTGTGAAGTATGCTGATATGCATAGTGTAAAGGGTAAATGTTGTAAAGTGTTCATGCATTTTCGGGTGGAAAGCTAGGGTGAAGTATTATGAAGTAATATGACGAAGCATTGCCAGGGTTACTTATGCTTTGTGGATTGAGCTAATGACACCTTCATCCATTTCATGACACCTGCATTCAATGATGCAACCCCTGTGAGGTTGTGACCCACAGTTTGGGAATATGGGCTGTAAAACTTACGGCTTCCAAGAGTAAATGACCATCAGCAGCAAGCCCTGCTTATAAAGCTTTCACTGAAAAAACCTAAGTGCCCCTCCCTCTATCAGATGTGATTCTAAACCTGGTCACTTAGGCTATGCAAAGCAAAATGCCATAGATGAGCACCGTTCATCTATTTTTATCTGAAAAATTCCAAATGGTCTCTTTCTCAGTTGGCTTCAGGCGGCACAAGAGCCCAGAATGGCTTTCGTCTGGTTTGCGTGCTAGTATTTTCCCTCCAGACATATCTACCTCATGTGTAAATCTACTGATAATATTTGTTTATATAATTTCAGCCAAACACTCTTGTGTTTTGGAAGTAAAATTCTACCCAAAATACAAACATTATTTCAGGGCCATGTCTAACCGAACTACCTTCTCTTCCTCTTCTATGTCCCACACAATGTCCAACTCCTGGCCTGCTACTAGAGAAAGATGAACATGTGCTTTTACTCACAGCTGTTTAATTAAGTCAAGCTGTGTGCCCAGCACAATCAATGCTGTTTCGTAAGACTAAAAACTACTGTCACAGACACCCTGATCCAGATTCAGCAGTACGACTGAAAGAACAGAATAAGAGACAATGGACCTAAAAATAAAATGGGATGCAAGAAGATTTAAGAAGGGATGTAGATGTTAGCCTTGCAGTATCATATAGTTGCTAGAGGAGGTAGTCTGCAAACCTCAAATGAATGGAATACAATGACACCGAAATCATTTAATGTATAACACACAACTAGGCTGTTTTAACTTTGATGTTGACTCAGAATGATAGGCATAAAGTGTGAAAAGTCTTAATGTGTATCTGGAGAGATAGCTTAATAGATACAAATATTTGCCATTCCAGAGGAAGAGCTTAACTTAAGATTCCCAAAACCAACATAAAAGCCAAAGGAGTAGGCAGATCATCTGAGGTTCTTTGTCCTACAGGAGGATGGGTGAAAATAAACGAGTGTCCAATATATGGGCCAGCTAATCTTGTATATATAGAAAAACAACTAAGAGACACTGTTTCCAACAAGGTAGAATTTAAGACCAATAACTAAGACTCTCCTCTGACCTAACATAGGTACTGACCCATATGTATGTCTGCATTCACACATAGGAATTAGTATACATAACCAACATGTATACATGTTGCACACACACACACATGTATACATGTATGAATTCACACATACACTCACATACATGTTACATTAATATATCGTGTTCAGAAATAGAGAAATTTGGGGAAATAAAACACCTTGCTTTTTATTTCAAGACTTAGATCTTCAAAATCAGGTTTATTTGATTTTCTCTGTATATTACGCTCTATAGAAGAAAAGGAAATTGATAGAGAGAAACATTTCAGTAGCAAATTTAATTTCATTTTCCTAAAATCACATACTGTGAAACAGGAACACTCCAAGAAAATACTTCTTACAGTAGTTTGAGTTTTACCCCATGAACATTAGTGAATATATAGAGAAAATATATAGCTTTTCCAATGTTCCCCCCTTAATTCTCAATGTATTTTTTAAGCTGTAAATATTTTGTCTATTCCCATACCTTTGAATGTACTTCCGCCCCTATCACAATCAAATAAACTCTGGGTATATCATTTCAGTTTTATTGTTAAGAAACAAACTGAGTTTCAGGCACCTTTTTTTCTGTGGCTCCATTTCAGGACAGAGGTATTTTAGAGTCAATATTTTGCAACAGAATAGAACGTTGAAGTACTTCATGGGCCTGTGAAGCAGCTAAATTTCTAGTGTGCAACCACAATGTATAATTGCCTGCTGTCTACTATTTGTGTAATGTCAGAGGATTAGGGACATGGCTGGGCAGCAATAATGGGTCACAAACACATGCCTGTGTGTGTTGGGCATAGGCAAAATGGGAGGTTTTATTTTAAAGTGTGTGCATTTTCAATAGTTTCCTGGCTTGGCAGATAAAAGAATACTACAATGAAATTTTAAAATATTGTGGGAGAACAGAAAAAAATGACCTAAATCAACACAGAGAACAGCACAGCATTGGGATTGGTGCAGTGCACTTGCCAGATTACCACTGAGCACCAAGTACTCACTTTCCCAGATACCTGGAGCCTTAGTTGCTAGTTGGATCCTTTGCTAGAAGTTATAATTAAGTAAAAGGAAGTGCTACACCCAAGCCTCTGATCATTATCTGAGGGCAATCCACATCCAATAATTAGTTACTGTGGAGATACACAAGTCGGGGCCCTTTATATCAGGTATGGAAAGGAGATTATCCAAGATGTAGAGTTCTCCACTGCACTGAAAGACATCTGTTTTTATAGCATTGTTACTCAAACTCCACCTCCAGCCTACCTCTGTGTCCTTACCTCTCCCAGACTCCTCCAACCATCCGTAAAGAATTATTTTTATTCATGCCTAAGGCTTTAATTGTCAAAAGTGATCCCAGAAAATATGTTTAAACAAGATCACAAAAACATAATTCCTTAACACACGGTAGATAGAAATCCTGCAAAGGCAGTGCTCTGTCCATATAGTGCTCACTCCACTACCAAATCAAAAGTGTATAATCAGTAGTCTTCATAGCACTTGCTCAAATAAAAAGTCCCTTTCATAACCCAACTTTCTCATATGAAGTCAGTTCTGATAACCAATTCTCTCTAGCAAAAACAGTGTTCTCATGATGGGTCCTGATTTTCAGGAAATCAGAATGCCCAGACATTTAAAAATCTCAGGGAGAAGATTGAAGTTGACATTATTATGCATTCATTTTAAGGTATATATTTTTTCCTCATGTTACAGTGATGATGTAGATGGTCTAGAAAGCAAAAAGGGGCTATAGCTCAGGAGAGAGCACATGGTTAGATAGAGGTAAAATGGACATGCCCCACTAAATTTTGTAGAATTTTCCAGAAACTCTACATGGGTTCCTTGATTTGTAAAAAGCCAAAGAGCTATCAATAGATAATATCACAGAAAAGCCTTTAACAGTTACATTTGTGTATTCTTTAGAATGACAGAGCAAATGAAATTTTTCACAGAATGCAAAGGTTCTTTTAATGGCCTTGTTAATTCCAAAGGCTGGGTTCTATAAAATGAGACAAATAGTAAATAGAGTAAATCACCAAACCAATCAAATGATGCCTCTAAAATTTACTAACCAACCATGGTGATAAATGTGTTAAAATATAAAAACAGGGTCTCAGGGCCTTGATGGACAGCTATTGATGATGTACATGTGATTTTTTTATGCTCACAATATGACACCGAAACAGGGGTAGTTTCACAAAAAAAACATTGGAGGAGCAGAATATCATTTTTTTTCTGAAGGCTTCTCCTTTCTATCATATCACACTCCAAAGGGATTTGGATCATAATGCTATTCTAAATATTTTGTTCCAAGAATTTTTTTTTTTAATTTCATCAATAACATAAAATGCTGGAGCCTTGGGTAGAAGTTGTGTTATTGAAAGTACCTCTCACGAGAAAAGATACTTGTTAAATCTGAGACAATTACCCAAGGAAGAAGAAACATACAGTGGACAGTGTTCTAAATAAAAGATATATTATTACAAGAAATTGCAAAGATATATACAAAAAGAGTCTCAAGAGGCACTAATCCCAGCGAGTGGAGTATTTAAGCCAACATGCTATCTTTAGTTGTCTCATCTTCTTAGCTTCCTAAGTGCTAGCACATGGATGGAGTCTCCATGGTGGTATGAATGAAAGCTATGTACAAGCCAACACTCATCAGGTCTGATCTGATATAGCTTTGGCTGCTACTGTTGCCAAGCTACTAACACACACTTGCTGTTATGGCACCATCCTTCAAAGACAACGGTATGGTATTTGACAGAAGCCATTGACCATAGCAAGCTACTACTATTTATTTCTTCCTTCAAAGAAGAGAAGCCTGTATTTTAATTCTAGCTATCCCCTTAACTATGAAAAAAAAAAGTCTGAGGACTCTGTCTTACAATACCACAGTTCTGTACTTCCCTCTGCACAACATTACTTCCCTCATTGGCCATATGTATTATCCAAGAACTCTCTCTAGAAACCACCATATAAGAAAATTTCTAGGAACTGGTATGTTATCTCAATGGTTAAGGAACTGCTATTGTTCCATAAGACCAGGCTTAGATTCCAAGAACCCACATGGCAGCTCATAGTTGTCTGTAACTCTAGTTCCATGGGATCTGTGGCCCTCTCCTAGAGTAAACGCACACTGTATACACATGTGGCCCTCTCCTAGAGTAAACACACACTGTATACACATGGTACCTCAAGACACATGCAGATAAAACACATATACACATAAAACTATAATAATAAAACATTTTAAAACTTCTTTAGTTTAAAAAGAAAATTCCACTTAGTCCGTTTCTGTACATCCTAACCTAACACAGATGTTATGTTCAGAAAAGAACATGAATATCAATGATCATTTTTTTCTATGTGTGAAAATTTAGCAAAATGACATTCTTTGTTGCTCAAGAATATCCTTTTTTGCATAAGATAAATTGGCTTTGATATTTTGAAGAAATAAATGGTTTTATTCACATTCTGTTGAGGTTACTTACAGTCTTCCCATGATTACCTAGAAACTTACAGAATTAGGTATTTGATTACTGTGAATAATAAATGCATTCAGTCTATAGGATATCTTCAAGTACATGCTACTACCTCTTCTTGTGCATTGCAAATGAAAATTGCAGAGATATGAACTGCCTTGTACGAGGGGGCATAGCTAGGTTATTACTGAGAAAGAAACTGAAGATAGAGAGAGCAATATTTAGTAGAGTGTTTCTTTATATCATTATGACACTTCCATGACTTCAAAACCATTAAAGCACAGGAAAAATAAGTTATTGTAATGGGGAAGTTTTCTCTCTATATATTTGTTAACATGTGTGTTTCCTGAAATTTGATTGAACAACAATCATTGCTGATTGATCAACAATGTCGATACTTAGGGATACATCATATTGTTACTACATTAACTTTTTTTTTAATGGGAAAATTAGGGTATATGCATTTGTCTTAGTCAGGGTTTCTATTCCTGCACAAACATCATGATGAAGAAGCAAGTTGGGGAGGAAAGGGTTTATTGAGCTTACACTTCCACATTGCTGTTGATCACCAGAGGAAGTCAGGACTGGTCAGGAAACAGGAGCTGACACAGAGGCCAAGGAGAGATGTTTCTTACTGACTTGCTTCCCCTGGCTTGCTCAGCCTGCTCTCCTATAGAGCCCAAGACCTCCAGCCCAGTGATGGCACCACCCACAAGGGGCCCTACCCTCTTGATCACTAATTGAGAAAATGCCCCACAGCTGAACCTCATGGAGGCACTTCCCCAACTGAAGCTCCCTTCTGTGATAACTCCAGTCTGTGTCAAGTTGACACACAAAACTAGCCAGTACAGCATTCAAGAATACTTTTGGAATAACTGTTAAAAACTTAGAAGAACCTTCTCAGTATACATTTCCAAGCAAGGCAAAGGTCTTTCATTGAATCTATAAACTCTCCCTTTCATTTCAGAAGAATGATTTTTTTCTATATTTTAATAGACACAACTTTTGCTATTAAATAAATATTCTAGCATCAGCCCAGTCAAGTTGCAACTTATAATCATTGCAACATTATCAATTTTGAATAGCACTAAAAAATAAACCTGTAATACTACCAATGTATTCCTCAGATTGCAGTTAAGAAATGAAAGTTTGAGGAGACTTATTTATAAGGAAGTTAACCACCAACTACAAGCCATGCTTCTTTATATTCTGAAGAACTAACTACATTAAAGTAATATGATACATGTATCTGATAAATAAGCTAGCTAGAATGCACTTTCAGAGCCTATTCCATCCTAGTTTTATCATTGGCTTAAACAATTTTCAGTACATAAAGGTGTGCAGGATATGCAATCATATCTTATCACAAAAAAGAGAAATAGTTGAAAATAGGAAAAATCTATGTTACATATAAATATGTTTACATATGTAATTATGCATAAGAAAAAATGCATAAGAAAAATGACAGATTAACTGCAGAAAGGAAGAAAGTATTTTTAAAAACGAAGCACAGGCTGGTGCATCGATAAGTGGCTGAGTAAACATTTATCTGTCACACGGGAAATGAGGTTTGATCCCCTGCAACACAAAAATATCACACCATAGGCAATGATTGTCATGTCTCTCTTATTTTTAATAGGGTTTTATTTTTATTTTATGTATTCTATTGTTTTGCCTGCATGTATGCCTGTGTGAGGGTGTCAGATCTGGAACTGGAGTTACAGACAGTTGTGAGTTGCCATGTGGGTTATGGGAATTGAACCTTGGTCCTCTGGAGGAGCAAGCAGTGTTTTGAATCACTGAGCCAACACTCCAGTTCCATGCATGTCTCTTTCAATGACTCCAAATATTTACTTTGCAAGTACTTGACTAATTATGGAAATAACAATTGGGCTGTGGGAAATGATAACTTTGTGACAGCTATCAGAAGAGCAGTTCTGCCTCTATTGCTCTTCCTAGCTCCTTGCCCTCAGGAAAACTGCCCAGCTTCCTCTGCTTTGAGAGATCTGTGTAGAATAAAGCATGTGGGAGGCGTGTTCAAAAAAGCATCCAGGCATAGAATTCCAAGGCAATTATTATTTTTCCAGTCTTATGACTTAGGTGACCTAAACAGCAGTAATTTTAGAAATAACTACTGAACAAACTGTTAATAACTCCATCTGCATAGAACTTTACAGCTTTTCAAAATGTTATATCCATTTATCTTATTTAATTCTCATAAGGACTTATGTGAAGTGTGTAACTGGATCTCTGATTAATGATTTAGAAGTTATATCCTAAGTAGCTCACCCAAGGTTATAAAAGAATGAAGAGCAACAGTGAATTAAAGCTGAATTGTGGCCTACAGAGAATCCTCAGTTGGCAAAGTGCTTGCAACATAATCATAAGGATTTGAGTTCGAATCTTCAGAACCTATGTAAAGCTAGACATATAATTCCCCAATCTTTGTGTTCTGTAAGGTGAACTGGGGGTGTAAAGGTGTGCATTCTTGTAATCCAGCTACCCTAGCAAAAGCAACTGGAACAATAAAGGAACTCATAGTGGTGTGGTTGTTAGAATGAGAATTCTCTCATAGGCTCATATATTCGAATGCTTAGTTCCGAGCTGGTAGAACTGTTTGGGAAGGATTAGAAGGTATGGCCTTATTGGAGTAGGTATGTCAGTG
The DNA here is from genome assembly GCF_008632895.1 of Mastomys coucha. Classification (NCBI taxonomy): domain Eukaryota; kingdom Metazoa; phylum Chordata; class Mammalia; order Rodentia; family Muridae; genus Mastomys; species Mastomys coucha. The sequence goes on along the minus strand of NW_022196894.1, from coordinate 38,857,995 downwards.
GGAAAGGTTTCAAAATCCCATGATATTCCAAGTTTGCCCTCTCTGCCTCTTACTTATGCATAATGATGTGAGTTCTCAGCTACTGCACCATCACTATGCCAGTCTGCTTCCTACCATGCCACCTGCCATGATGATCATGGACTCTAATCCTTTGCAACTGTGAGTCCAAAATGAGAAGTCTTCTTTTATAAGTTACCTTGGCCATGGTATTTTGTCATGGCAATGGAAAAGTAACCAAGGCAGGTGCTAATTTTGTCAATTTGGTGGAGTCTGGGATCAACTAAGATGCTCTTTTGGGATTCTGCGGTGGTGTCACATATGAATAACTGGAGCTGGTAGACCATCAAGCAGAATGGACATTACCCTCTAGAAGCAGCTCAGATATAAAGGGGACCCTGATAAGTAGCTATTGCCTTATCCTGACTTTTTTTGCACCTTGCAAATGAATGCTTTTGACCTGTTGTTAGTTTTGTAGCTGCCACCCTCCACTGACATCCAAACTTAACTCTTTCTCTCTTCTAAGGTTGAATGAACACCTCTGTCTCTTTGAGAAGCCTTGAGGCCACAAATTGGGACTTCTAAAACTTCCAGCCTCATGGACTTGAGTACCTAGTGGTTTCTTAGCCTGATAAGTTGGCAGATAGCACTGTTGAAATGCCAATTTAATAAATAACTTTTGCAGTATATATGCATTCTGTTAGTCGTACTTTTCTATACAATCTTAATAGAAACCCTCTCTTAAACAACATGGATGGTAAAAACTGACAACTTTGACCCCTTTATACACACATCAACATACACATACACACACATTCACACACAGACAGAGAGAGAAACAGAGACAGAACAGAGAGACAGAGAGAGCTGGATTAGACTCCAAAGCTCTACTGCTACCCAAGTTCCAGTGACAATCTCCCTTAAAGCAATTTTCACTGTCTTTAAGTAGTACTCATTGCTTCTAAATTGGTTCAGAGTTCTTTGGTCTCTGAAGAAAAGAGATACTGAACACCTCATCCAATCCACTTTATAAAGATATAGTCAATTCCATCTGAGTGAATTTCTTTACCTACTCAGCTTCATGGTATTATTATTTTCAGAAAGTAGTTTAGATTTGGAAAATTTTTGAAAAACTGTAAAATTAGGTACTTTTTAAAGCATTATACCACCTACTGCCTATTCCCTAAACTGTAAAGATTTCTGAATCCCTCCTTACCCCGACTCGATTGAAGTGTTCCATGGCTTCATAAGGTTAGCTGATGTTGCCCTTAACTAATGAATGCCAATTGTAAAGGAAGCTAACATGAATAAGAGTGTATATAATAGGGAAGAGTCTGGAATCTTTAATTCATGAGATTCCTAAGGAGGAGATTATATTCAGTGTACTCAAGCTTGTTTAAAATGTAACTTTTTAAAAGAAAAGAAATACTTCAACAAAATTTTGTTCTATAGAGCACAGCTCAAGAGCTTTGTCTTGTCACAGCTGGGGAATGACCCAGAAATCATTTATTTCTGCTTATGCATAATATACATGAAAGTCAGAGAGGAGCAGCAAAATGCTCCTTTGCAGAGTGAGTGTCGCAGCTTACAACCAGATTCTAGGCCTTCTGACCTACATCCTAGTGACATTTCCCATCACACACTCCTTTTTATGAATGAATATTAACCTATGCTACAAAGACGGCTTTGTCACTTTATACTTATTAGGAATAGACATCCTGTTAGAGTTTATCTAGAAACATATAGTAAAATGGCACTCTGAATCAATAGCATTTAAGCACTAGAGTTTATTTATCAAAAATTCAATATATTTTATAACACTGTTAGTTTTCTAAATTTATCAAGGAAAGTAAATATTATTAAACAATTTAATATTGCATTTCCTTTCATACACATTAGCATCTTTGTGAAACTATACACTATTTTAATAGGAATAAAGGAAGTCACATGATTAAATGCCCCCCATATGACAACCTCTTTATCTATAATGTCTTCATTGAGTTCCAAAGATAAATAAAATGTTAACTTTCTTTCTGAAAGGATAAAAGTAAGGCTAAGAATGGTAAGATTCTAGGTCTCATGGCCAATAAGTAGAGGACTTAAGATTCAATTATAATTCTGTCTAGACAATTAATTTATTATTTTATGGAGTATTTTTATTGTTTAAAATTTTTATAGAAGCATATAACATGTTTTGATCAAATCTACCTGACATTCTTTTCTCCTCTGAAAACTTCTTTAGCTGCCCCACTATTATTCTCTCTCAGTTATGCTCTTTCTATTTTCTCTCTCCTGTTTCTTTCTGTTTCTCCTTTCATGTCTTTTTCTCTGTCTGTATCTGTCTCTCTCTCTCTCTCTTTTTTTTTTTTGTTTTTTTTTTGTTTTTTTCGAGACAGAGTTTCTCTGTGTAGCCTTGGCTGTCCTGGAACTCACTCTGTAGACCAGGCTGGCCTTGAACTCAGAAATCCGCCTGCCTCTGCCTCCCAAGAGCTGGGATTAAAGGTGTGCACCACCACCGCCCTGCTGTGTCTGTCTCTCTTAACCCTTCTCTGTCTCTCTTTCTGTCTCCCCGTGTGTGTCTCTGTTCTCTCTCTCTCTCTCTGTTCTCTCTCTCTCTCTGTTCTCTCTCTCTCTCTCTCTCTCTCTCTCTCTCTCTCTCTCTCTCTCTCTCTCTCTCTCTTTCTCTCTGTTACTTAATCCCTTTGATCCACTTAGTATTATTTAAAAGCATGGGTGGCTTCCCAGGGGCCACATGCCTGAAGAATACTCATTCTTTATTTTTTAACCTTTCCTCTTTATTTACTGGGAAAGGGGACAATGTGACTGTATGAAATACAAGAGAATACAGACACCTGATGTATTATCCAGTGTTTCATTACTATTCTCAGTAATGAACACAATGTGTCTTAATATGTTTGTAGTTTATGAGTCTGCCAGTAACACACACCTCAAGACAAATATCACCATCAGGGAAGATAAGAAAATTCATAAATTATCCTTTTGTTTTTTTCTGTTCTTCAGCTCTCATGTTATATTCGCAGTCACACCACAGGCCTTGGATGTGTTTGTTGATCAGGCATATAGAAAGCTGCATTTTTTAAATAAAAACGTGACAATTTATGGGATTCAAAATTGCTCTGGGAAATGAAAACATGGCTTCATTTATTAATAGTCACTAATGGTGTATAATCAAGGCAACACATGCTACGCAAATAAATAAACAATTAGCTGGCTCATTTGAAGTACAAGCAGTCACTGATTTAGACCTTTGTTCATTATTCTTATCTGCTGGGCCCTTTACCCCTCAAGTCTATAATAGAAAAAAACATAAATGAAATAGTATTATATTAAATTATAATTTAAAAATCTTGATGAGTTTATGCCGACCTCTTAATTTAAATTTGTTTGTATCTGCATTGTTATTCTATATTTGTACTACACTATTAAAATACTGTAACTTCTCACTTATCCAGAAGTCCAGGTTGTCAGAGGTTTGTGAAAAAGGCCTCTGAGAAGGCAGAAATCTCCTCCATAAAATTCTGTTTTAAGGCACTTTGGGATTCCCACAGAGCTTTATTGACTTTTAAATTATGTGGTTCTTTTAAAGCTTAGTTATTTGGTTTCTCAGACTCTGGTAGCTCAATGAAAATAAATGAGAAGAAGTTAGAAGAGATGAAACCGACAACATTCAACCATTCACAGTTGATGCCTGATAGTCCGATTCCAACTTCCCCAAACCCAAGTCCATCGACTATCACAGGTCTCAAGAAAGGACTTCTTGTCCTCAGCAATGCTTAGTATGTTCTCATGAAGCCCTACTTTAGAACAATTGTGTTGAAATTCATGTAGCTATAAAATGACTATATATGTATGTCAAGTTTAATGTGTGTATAATTAGCAATACTTTCTCATTGAGTAATTATACTTTTATCCCTCTCCTTACTGACTATATATATATATATATATATATATATATATATATATATATACATACATACATGCAGAGGCTAGAAGGCAACCTCAAATATTTCCATAAGAAGCAACTCCTGTTGTGTTCTGAAAGTGTCTCTTTTTTTCCTTTGATTTTTAATTTTTTAATTTTAATTTTTTAAATAAAAATATATAATTGTTTCATTTCTTTATGAAAAATGTTTTATTGTTTGAGAGTGTCTTACATTCATATAATCATTGAAGAAGAGTTTTGGTAAAAAAAGTATGGTAATTAGTAGGAAGCAAGAAATGTAGACTATATTTTGGGAAGAAGAAATTCCATGAGTTTTATTAAGTTGAAAAAGCAGTGAGACAGGCTAAGGTTTGGAAAATGATTGAAATTAGGCCAAATATGGAAGGTAACAAGAATCCTAGTTCCATGTTTTCAAGTCTTTACTTATTGTTGAAGTCTCTTCTTACCATAAAAACAGTGAATCCACTGTGCATTTTCCCTCAATAAGCTTTCTCATGCAATGATCAGTGGTTCTGAGATTAGAGTGAGTTAAGTAAATTAAAAAGAGCTCAGGTGAAAAAAATGAGACTGAAGAAGCTAAAGATCTTACTTTCCAGAGATAGTCCATGAAGCCATGTTTTTGTGGCAGGGCCAAATTTTACCCTAGATATGTTAGGTGCATGTTCATGTATGCTTACCAAACTACTAGAATAGCAGAATGGGCCTCCTAGGAAAAGGAGAATGAAGAAGGTGAAGAAGAAGAAGAAGAAGAAGGTGAAGAAGAAGGTGGAGAAGAAGGTGAAGAAGAAGAAGAAGGAGAAGGAGAAGAAGAAGAAGAAGAAGAAGAAGAAGAAGAAGAAGAAGAAG
>NW_022196894.1:38849601-38852323 GCF_008632895.1 Mastomys coucha | reverse complement strand
GAGAGAGAGAGAGAGAGAGAGAGAGAGAGAGAGAGAGAGAGAGAGAGAGAGAGAGGAGAGAGGTTTAACTATTTTACTACCACTGCATGAATCCAAGTACTGGAGTGAGATAAACTTTTCCCTACATTTATATATTACCTCTCTAATATTCTGCTAAAAACCAAATTATTGGAAGAAAACAGGAAGCTGTACAGAAGTAGGAAATGAGTATTTGATGTTAACAGCAAACAGAGAGCTCTCATCAACACTTACCATCAGCTGTGTGTACATTCTTCGTTAAAATAGAAGTACCATAGCGCTTCATGTTACTCCTATCGCCATGTAATTAGTAGTGATGATACAAGAATGTTAAAATTCTGCTATATACAAACTTCTGATCTTATTTAAACTTTTTCTTGTGTGAGGGTGTGAAAGTATATGTATACAGATGTGTATGTACAGGTTCATGTGTTTGCCCATGTGGACAGAGGCTAGAAGACAACCTCAAATCTTTTCCCTCAGAAGCAGCCCCTTTTGTGTTCTGAAACAGTGTCTCTTTTTTTCTTTGTTTTTTTTTTTATTTTTTTATTTTTATTTTTTAAATTATTTTATTGCTATTATTATTTATTAGATATTTTCTTTACTTACATTTCAAATGTTATCCCCTTTCCTGGTTTCTCCTCCAAACCCCCTAACCCTCTCCCCCTGCTTACCAACCCACCCAGTCACACTTCCTGGTCCTAACATTCCCCTGTATTGGGGCATCGAGCCTTCACAGGACCAAGGGCCTCTCCTTCCATTGATGTCTGACAAGGTCATCTTCTGCTACATATTCAGCTAGAGCCATGGATCCCTCCATGTGTACTCTTTGGTTGGTGGTTTAGACACTATTGTGGATGCCAACAAGTGCTTGCTGACAGGAGCCTGATATAGCTGTTTCCTGAGAGGCTCTGCCAGTGCCTGAAAAATACAGAGGTGGATGCTCTCACCCAACTCTTGGACTGAGCGCAGGGGCCACAATGGATGAGCCAGAGAAAGGACCCAAGGAGCTGAAGGGGTTTGCAGCCCCATAGGAGAAAGAACAATATGAATCAATCAGTATCCCCAGAGCTCCCAGGGACTAAACCACTAACCAAAGAGACTGTGTCTCTTAAAGAGACTTGAACGTCACCAACTGGGTTAGGCCTTGAACGTCACCAACTGGGTTAGGCCTTGAACGTCACCAACTGGGTTAGGCCTTGAACGTCACCAACTGGGTTAGGCCTTGAACGTCACCAACTGGGTTAGGCCTTGAACGTCACCAACTGGGTTAGGCCTTGAACGTCACCAACTGGGTTAGGCCTTGAACGTCACCAACTGGGTTAGGCCTTGAACGTCACCAACTGGGTTAGGCTAGGTAAAGGTGGAGCTCAGATCCTCATGCTTCTGGCTGTGCCTCCCCAGAGTCTGGATTATAAGTAGCTATCCCCATGAGTGGTAAGGAACAAACTCTGGTTCTCATGTTTACAAAGCAAGCACTTTATCAGCTGAGCCCCTTTCCTCCATTGTCTAACTTTTCCAGTGATTTGGGGCAGCCAACTTTCTATGTTACCAAAACCAAAGAACATATGGGCGCAGTTCACAAAGAAAGAGGGAAGAATCTGGGGAAAAATACAATTCACAATAGCCTTACATATATCTTAGAATTAATCTAAATAAATAAGTAAAAAGAATTATAAATGAAGACTTATAACTGAAAAAAAAGGAATTTGAGCCAAATAGCAGAAGATAGAAACATGTTCCATGGTCATGTGATAGAAATATTAATGTTGTGAAGATATCCATTCTGCCAAAAGCAATGCATGGATTCAAGGAAGTCTCCATCAAAATTCCAATGTAATCATTTTTACAAAAATTGGTAAACTAATTTCAAAGTATTTAGTAATATAAAGCCACAAACTTCTGTAAGATCAGCTCTACCTTTTTCAGGCTATTGAGGGAGTCATACGAACCACTATTTTAAAGCTTGATCTGGTTGTTCAGCATTTTTACTAAGTCTGCATGACACATTGTATGAGTTTTATGGATAGAATGAAGCCTCCCTTCACGTGCTGTAGTGACACTCAAGCAATATCCACTTTTCTTGTCTGAACAGAACAGAGAGACCCAACTCTAAATCTCTCTCAATTGTAGAACAGTGATCAATTTGAACCTTTCAGGTCTTAGTTTTTTCATCAATAATATGTGCTCTCCATCTGATCTACCTTAATAGGAATGTGTGTAAGATAAAAATGCAATAATCATCTGAAAGTGCACTAAATTCTCTAAAAAGTTGGGAGTCATTAAAAGCTCTACACAATCGTTTTACACAACGTAGCCATATTTAATGTTTATAGAATATCCATTCAACAAGGTGCAGACCAGTATTGAATATGGTTAAGAGTACCATACCTGAATCAATCTCTCTCAGTTCTAAAGCCAACTCCAAAATTTAGGTGAATAAATTGTACAAGTTATTTATTTTCCATGTGTCTGTTTTCTCAGATATAAAACAGGGAAGAGGGGATTTGTCTTTCAGTTGTTATGAAGATCAAGTAAAACTTTGCACAGAAAATGAAAAGCAGTATATTGCACCCAAGTAAATATGTTAATAGGTAAAAAATATGCTAAAAATTGTTCTCTCCCTAAGGTTAAGATGAAAGCAGTAAAAGGGAGGTAGATTAGATTGCTTGCTGGAATCCTATTCTTAGTGTTGCGGGGGGGG
>NW_022196894.1:38848421-38849591 GCF_008632895.1 Mastomys coucha | reverse complement strand
GTTTAATGTACATGGATAAAGATAGTTTAAGTCAATAGCTTCTGTTCCGTCCTTATTGTTTCAGGAAGGATAGTAATTTCTGGAAATTCAACAGTACCAGAAAAATTATCAAAAGTGTGCCAAGCTGGTCAGTTTCCCTTTACCATTCCACTGGAATAATATTAAAAGGATCCTAAAATTAATGAACTAAAGAAGAAACAAGTTTAAAAATAGAGCAGGGCATGTTACACATGTCCATTTCATTTCAGGCTGGACAATTAAACACAAAGACGTTATTTTCTGTTTCGTGTATCCTTTCCTCAGTTCCCTACCTAATGCACTTGGAACTTTTCCAACACCCCAGTGTCCCTTCCTGTCTCGCAGGCAGGTCTGACCAGCTCTCTCCAATGGTCTCACAAAAAATCTCCTGCCTTGCAGCAGCAGCACCTCATGGTGACTTGAACATAACCTCTGTTTTGTTTTTCTTTGCAGAATGTCAGTTCCTCCGAGCAGAGGACTCTACTCACCTTGAAGCCCCTGAAGCAGTCCCCAAGTACATGCTTATGGAAGAGTACTACATTGTTTTCTTCTTGATTGCAATACCTTATTTTAACCCCATTTGAACAACGTTTAAATCAGGTCTATAGAGGGGGATTGCATCCTGTGGTGAGTGCCTTTAATCCCAGCTCCTGGAAGCCAGAGGTAGTCAGATCTTTCTAAGTTTGAAACCAGCCTAATCTGCATAGTGAGTTTCAGCACAGCTAGGGCCACAGAGAAAGATCCTGTCTCAGAAATACTAGAAAATTCAAGTGTATTACTCACAGTATCTTATGTGATTCCTTTTTTGAAATATTTAGTTTATTTTTTTCTTTTTTTCTTTTATTAGATATTTTCTTTATTTACATGTCATACTATATCTCCTTTCCCAGTTTCCCCTCCAAAAAAAAAAACCCAAAAAACAAACAAACAAAAAACAAAAAATAACAACAAGAACAAACACCTGTTCCCTCCCCCCTTCCCCTGCTCTCCACTCCACCCTCTCCGGATTGCTGGCCCTGGCTTTCCCCTACACTGGGGCATAGAACTTTCACAGGACCAAGGTCCTCTCTTCCCATTGATGAAGGACTTGGCCATCCTCTGCTACATATGCTGCTGGAGCCATTAGTCCCACCATGTGTACTCTTTGGTTGG
>NW_022196894.1:38814694-38848390 GCF_008632895.1 Mastomys coucha | reverse complement strand
CTTTGGTTGGTGGTTTAGTCCCTGGGAGCTCTGAGGGTACTAGGTAGTTCATATTGTTGTTCGTCCTAGGAGGCTGCAAACCCTTCAGCTTCTTGGGTCCTTTCTCTAGCTCCTTCATTGGGGACCCTCAGTGGATGGCTGTGAGCCTCTACTTCTGTATTAGTCGGGTACTGTCAGAGCCTCTCAGGAGACAGCTATATCAGGCTGGATTGTTGTTTTATTATTGACTTTTAAGCAAAGGAATTCAAGGGAAGAAAGACAGAAAGACATTCCTATGAGGTATGTGGGCTTCTTAAAAAAAAAAAAAGAGTGGCTGTTTTACAGATTTCTAATGGCATGTAATAAGAATCTACAAATCTTTACAATGATAAAAGTATCTTCATTTTACAGATACATTTTCCCAAAGCTCTTGACTTCCTGTCACTATTCTGTAAACATGCAAGCTGTGTTTGACTTAAATTTTTAGCAGGACTTCAAAGAATCAACTTCGGTTGCTTACCTTATTTCTCTTGAATGGAAAGACCAGGTTTTTTACCCCAATGCCTGCTATTAGCCGTTAACCTGAGGTAATACAATATATATTGCTCAAGGTAGTCTCCTCCTAATCAAGGAAACAAGGATGATTATCCCCCGAACACATTAACATTGACCTGCAGACCTTCCTGTTCTCTTTCTTTGCCTGACTCATTGGCTCAATTAGGGAAACTTTTATCTTCCTACAAATACCACCACCTTCTCTGTTTTCATCTCCAAACTTCTGTTGAGACTCCTGGGAGTTTATATAGATTACATGATTACTTTTGCAAGGGAAGTTGAAACATGAAATTTATGCCTTGCATGGAACAAATATGAAGCTATATACCAAAACTCGGTGGCCATATTGCAGGTTTCCCCGAGAACCATAGGCATTAGTCCTGCATTGTATAGGAAAACAATCACTTTCCTGGCAGTATTCTTTCGGTGTTTTTCATTGCTTTCTGGTGTTTGGTTTCCTAAGCGTGTCTTTCTGCTCTTAGTCTGAAGGAGAAGAAACTATAAAGAACGCTGCTCTTGTCCTGACAGCTGCATTGGCCACATGAAACAATAACATAGACTTAGCAGCTCATACTTGTAATCTTTTTAAGAAATATGTCATGCCCATATGTCATATGTTCCTAAAATGAGAATGGGTAACAGTCAGAATTAAAGGCAAAAATTCATCATATATTCTGTGGAAATATAGTTACAATAAATTATGAGAGACAGCAAAAAGTTGAAACTGAAGGACAGTCCCGAGGAAATAAAGAAAAGTTTCAATAGAAAGGATTATCTTTATCCTTGAGAGGTAAGGAAAGCCTCAAACAAGATGTGTCTTTAAACCAAAGAACTCTCGATGCCTATGGGTCTACCTAGATAACTGTGTATTTTCTCTCCTGTGCACATCTGATAGTTATGAAAACCAGGATGCCCAATCACTTGCTGAACAACACGGTAGTGATTTCACTAAACTTGTTATTATTGATAATTGCATTGAAAGAAACTCGCCAGCCAATCGCCTTCAGCACCATTCAGTGTGTTCAAATCTATCATGTTTGAAAGGCTTGCTGCACAGCTGTGTTTAAGACTGTGTAATGACTTTAAATCTAGGACATGGACTCTTTTTGCATGTCCAATCAATTGGTTAGAAATCTGATCCTGTGCTAATAGGTCCGTGCGCATTAAAATTCATTCTTTAAAAACTGCTGCTGAAATGGAGGCTGCATGCAGGCTGGATGATATCAGCCTGGTTTTGTCTCTGTTTCACTTTCTAGAAAAAGCATTTTCCCACTTTGAGAAAGAGACAATTGTTTTCAGAAGCATACAGGGAAACCTAGAAAATGTTCATATCATGCCATTTTAAATTCCTAAATAGTAGTATTTGTGGGCTTCAAATGGTCTGTTCTTACTAATTCTAAAATTATGACCATGTGTGGTGAGTTAAAATGGCAATTTCATCTAATTAATAGAAAGCACACTTGAAATAAGTCTATTGGCTCAATGAGGACAAACACCAAGAAGTAAGAATTTGAGATGCCAAAAGTAAAGCAAGATCTTGTAGTTCTCTAAAAATGTACATTCAGTTAAACCTTGTTCATTTGTTTGTTACCTACCACCACAGGCAAAGGTTTTGAAGCCTAAGTCTAAATATTCTTATGTCAACTGACAGCCAACATTGTGAACTTCTTTGGTTTGGTATTCTTATGTTTTACTCTTTGTTTTTATTTCAGATGCCATGCTAATAATATACAGCTGCATGCTTCTAAACCCGGCATATGATCCTGTTAGCCTACCTTGTTTTCATAATACTGTGACACAATATTAATCTGTGTAAACCAGAGTTTGGCACGAAGCTGTCCAAATCATAACAGTGAATGAAGCATAAAAATGTCATGACATGATTATCAGACCTCAGCAAACAAGCACTGTAATTGTCACGTCCTAATTTTCCAAGCTAATGGAGAAGCCAAAACAGTCTTTACCACTATATTGGTTACATATGAATCTTATGAACACACTTGAATCAAGGGCAGTTCCATTGACCTTTAAAGGAAATCTTATGCTAAAGAAGTGAGCTCTATTTCTTGTCCCAATAAATATGAAGATTATTTATGTGACTAGAAGATACTGTGGTTATCTGAAAGAGATTGAAGGTTGAACTGCTGGATGATTAAGCAGAAGAAGCTAGTATAGACTCCTAAGCTGAAATGTCCTTAGAAAAGAGCTGTATTCTTATTTATCATTCTTCCCATCAACTATAGGTTTATGCACGTACTTGAACAAACTTTTTAAATCGAATTCATCGATTGGGTTATGTAACAGATCACCCTCTTCAGAGCTGAAATTCCTTAAATCAGCCAATGCTCTAGTATTGACAAGCCTAGTTTTTAATCATACATGCAAAGAAGCAAGATGGTTGGTTTAATGCTTTTGAACTCTTATCCTTTGGATAAAAAAGACAGAATAAAATTGATAATATTTTTTATATTAAAAAGTTAATATAATTTCCATAGTTCGCCATGCAATTTTGGAGATGACTATTTTTTTTAAATGTACAGGAGGCAGAGCATCTCTGAATTATAAATAAGGGTCAGGAAATTGAAGAAATTTGTTTCTAAGACCAAGCAGAAACTTAGGTCCAATATCCTCTTTCTTCCATGTGAACTCATTTTTTCTAACTCTTCCTTCATTTCTTCAAGTGGCAGCACCATCTATGTGTTTATGGATTAGGATCAATCATGAAAATGAAACATCCTAAAGATTTATGCTTTATGCTCCCAACAGCTCATTTATACTTAAGTCATCAGACATTTCCAAAACACAGAGATTCAAGTGCACCAAGAGGCACAAGGCAGAATATTGTACCTGTCCATTGTTCCTACCATACTAGAGAAGGAACTGCTTCTGGAATATGGTTTCAGTATTGATTTTGCATGCATTAACAAACTTCTACATTCTCTTTTATTGGGTACAATTCAAACAAATTAATGCTCTGCTGTTGGGAGAGAGTCACTTATTCAAATGGTAATAGCCAAGTGACCCAACAATTGGAAATGTTTTAAATCTTTTCTTCATACTTATATTTCATATTTCTCATTAAATGAAATGGGTTCCTATAAATAAAACCTGACACTCTTAGAAACAAAAGATAAGAATATAAAACATAAAATAAACACTTATAGCTTCTCAAATTTGAATCATGGTTTACACTTTCAAATAGGTTCAAATTTTTTAACATATTTCTCTTGTTTAAAAGCTAGAAATGCGTTTAAAATGCTTTGACTCCAATCTTGCCCAATATCTACTGCATTGTACCTCTTAATATTCTGAAGCATAAGAGCAAGCCGTTTTCTGATTAACTTTAAATTTTCTTTGTTTTATACCAGCTCCCAGTAATTCCATTTTGATAGTGGCTAACATAAGTTTCATTGCAACAATTATCTTATAACTAGGATGCAACAGCTTGGTCATGTTTTAGGACATTAAAGATTCTTGAGAACTACTTTGAGAAATCATGAGACACATTTTGGGGATGGAGAAATAGGATAGTCGGTAAGTGCTTCTTAAAGAAGCATGAAGATCTGAGTTCAAATCCTAAAACCTATGTAAAAAGCAGGGTATGGTGGTATGTGCTCATAATCTCAGCAATGGGAAGGTAGGAACATATCAATGCCCAGTATATGTTAGCTTCATTCATGAGTCTTAAGTCCCAGGGGAATCACCTTGTCTCTTAGGAACAACAATCCAAGATAGAGGCGTTCTGACAATCATGTATGTGCACGCACATGCACACACATATTCATGTTTCAAAGTTTCATTTGAAATCAGATATCCTTAATTAACTCAGCAATTAAGTGCATTATTTCAGACCAAAAAAAAAAAGTTGTTCATAATGAAAATTGGAGTGAGAATACATAAACACTAGCAATTCATCCAAAAAAAAAAGATTTTATTTTATAAATAAAAAGGACATATTAGTTTAGAGGTATATGTTTGGTATTTGAACATGAGTATTGATACTTCTAGAAAAATATGTTTTAAAAACTTGATACAATATTACAACTTCATAATGAATCACATAATATTAAATTTCATTATCTTTCTTTGTTACTGACCTGATAAGAAGTTTTGCAAATTCTATACTACAAATTGGGATTGTATATACATGAAAAAGGACATATACATATATATACATACATACATACATATATATGTATATATATATGTGTGTGTGTGTATGTGTGTGTATGAATATATACATATACATATATATTACATGTAAGGATATGTTTCTTCTAATATAGCATTAAAGTTGTATATATGGGTATGTGTGTGTCATTGTACAGTACATTGAGAATGACATTTCACTTTTAAATAATCCACACAGAGTGAGCTCTCTGACAAGAATGGACTGCAGCAGCTTTCCATTAGATTGTAAGAGGCTCTCAAACGCACATACAAGAAAACAGAACTCTCACAGCCTAGAGTTTAAGGCATAACAAGTTATAATGAAATAAGCAGATATAACCATATAAAAGAAAACGGCAGCTTTGCCAGCCACCTGAGAGACTCTACGTGTGTGCAAGTGCTAGAATATTACCATTTCAAGGGTCCCTGCCTTCCTCTTTCTTCTATGAGAACTGCCACCTGTGCAATTTCTGCAGAACACTTCAGATCTTTGTACACTTACCTGAAAGAAAAAAAAACAGATTAAAAATAAAACATTGGCCATATTTTCATGGTAAATTTGTTTTTTACAAACTTAATCAAAGTGAAGCAATTATGTGTAATATAACAGATATTTCTTAAATGTTACATATGCATTGAGGTTTCATTTCATACATCAAATTCTTTGTCCATTTTCCTTATATCACAGCCTTAACTATTTTGTGAAACCTGATGGTTTATTGATTATTATTTGTGATAATGTTTTAATGATACTGATATTGAAACTAGGACTCTGCAGATATTAGGCAAGTAGTCTGTTACTGAGATGAATCTCAGCTATCTTTTTATTTTTATTTACTTTAATTATCATACGGGATATTAGTTCAGTCTGTCTTGAATTCATTTTTATCCCAGGCAGCCCTTAAGTGGCCTGACCTCTCATCTCAGCTTCCACATAACCCAGATTGAAAACAATAATTCAAATATCCTAACTATAATTTATTTACTTATCCTATCAGGAACAAGGTCTCAATCCAATGCAGAAGAAAATGCAAATTGTCACATATCCTTATGCCTTTAATTAATCATTCATTGTCTCCTTTATCCAGAAAATAGATAATAGCTAAACCTTTTGCCAAGATATATGATGAGTCTGGATGTTGAACCAGGAAGGATACTATCTTTGACCTAACAATCCACATTGCTCCAAATCATCCTTGCCTGTAAGTAGCACATTTATTGAACAAGACAACACAGAGAAGGCTCATATTCATTGGCTCTTAAACATGCCTGAAAATGCAAGAGAAAAATCACTATCTTCTGGTCGTTGGTGTTCTTTTCTGAGCCAGAAGAAATGTAGTCAATGACACAAAAGGGTACCTTGAAGTCATAATAGTAAACTGCAACTGAAGATGTTGCCACATCATCAGGAAAGAATGAGTCCCTGTATTTCAGGTACCCATACCTCACTCTCAGAAGTCTCTGGCATCAGCACCACTATTAATACCATGTCCCACTGTTCCTTCGGTGATGCATTTACCAGTCCTTGGCTTAACTGAACTTTGGCTCCCCACTCCTCTCCAGGAGAACTATTACTGTACTCCATTAATAATTTCTAATTACTATCAGGACATCCTACATTTTACACTACAAGACAAATGAGCCAAACTGGTTCCTAATCCCCAGAGCAAACAGAAAATAAAACAGCACTTTGCACTCCAGGTGAGCACTGTCCTGGCACCCTTGAGGGCATGCAGTCTAGCATTTCTCTCTGTTATTGGATGCCACTGGTTTATATTCTATCTTAGCATCCCCAGTGAGCTTTGGTAGCGTAGCTGTTGGCTTTCATCCCACCCATTCTGCAGACCAGGATTGACTTCCTTTCAGTGAGCATGAGACAAGTGAAGCTGTTATCATCATACAATAGAAGTTACTAGAGCAATGGCAGAGGCTTGGGGATGAGGAAAGCCACATTACAGTCTTGCATGTAACTGCCCTGTTGGTGCTGGCTGAGCCAACAGACTAGTGAATGAAAAAGTCTGAACAGGAACACTGCAGGGAGGAGGCTGCCAGGATGACTGCATTCAGAAACACAGCTAGGAACATAACAACAATTTTCTAGTTTTCATGAGGTATACTCAGTTTGGGAAGAACGATATGTCTTTTATTCAATTACTTACTTTAAGTTTTTCATTATTTCTTTTATTTTGTGGATTGTAACATAATGATATCACTTCTTCCTTCCCTGTTGTTCCCTCTCAAACCTTTCCATATGCCCCCTTCTAGCCTTCTTTTCATATTGTGATCTTTCTTCTCATAAATTGTTATTATATACAAATAATAATTTATTACATAATAAATTATTATTATATACAAGTGTATATAATAACCACTTGTTCATTGTGTATATTGTTACTTGTATATGTTGCATATGTGTTTTCAGTTCTTTTAATACAGGAATTTGAAGTCATCTTTTCTTCACTAATTATGAAAGTTACAGTTTTTAAAATATTTAAAAACTCTGTAACTGACTGTGAACAATCAATTGAGATAACTCACTACCTTCGGAATGGAGAAATTCAGATGTAAATAAAGAAAATATCTAAAATAAAAAAAAATAAAAAAAATATTTAAAAACTCTGAGAGGTATAACAGAAATTGATAGTTCTATAAAATCCTTTTTAAAGGCCATATGGATATCTTAAGATTAATAAAAAAGAAAAAAGAAAAAACTATGGACTTAATTTTTATTTCAATACTATTACATTAGTCCTTGTGGTACTAAATTGAAATGTATTTTCTTCAACAAATCTCTATATCAAAGAGGTTAGCATATTTAAGCCCCTGCCAGCATTTACATAAGGTTATATTGTGTTATAAATGTTTATATTTCAATTTGTGAGGAAAGAAAACACAGTGTTTAATATTTATGTGATTATCTGTACATTTAATTTCACATTTATTAAATGATAATTTTGCTGTTAATTAAAAGATGAGATCCAAGCCTGAGCTACACATGAGGTCATAATGCCACAGCGATATTTATTGTTTAAAGTACTGACCCTCTAATGGGTAATGAACTACAGGCCAGTATATTCTAATTTAGTCTTAAAAAGGGTTATAATAATAATATTCATTTAATGAAGTTTGATGGCTTCATCCACTTTTACAAGGTTTCAACTTCTCATTAAAATGGTAGGCAGTTTGGGAGAGCATCATCAGAAGCAGTCTAACCCTGTAGGTAGTGCTGCATGTGATTATGTGAATATATTCCAAAGTAATAACACTAAGGTGAGGCTAATCAGGTTAGATGGGTTCAGCTATTAAGCCACATTATATTCCATTTCTTTTGTAACATAATCAAATAGTTAATTTTGGTTGTCAACTTGATGAGGTTGAGAGATACCTAAGAGATTGGTAATGTGAACTTCTAGGTGGATCTGTGACGTTTCTAGAGGCAATATAATCATGAGGGTTCTGACTTAATAAATTCCCATTGACACACATTAAATTTAAGCAGACTATGGGCAAGATGTGGAGACTTAGAAATTGAGGTCATATGGCAGGAAGTAGGTCACTGGACATGTATTGAAAGGTATATATATTGCCTGGCCCACCTGTACCCGTACCTCTACTTGGCTACTGTGAGATAGGGATAGTTACATACATAATGCTGTGCCTCTCTGATCTCAATAACCCAGAAACACTGAAAAAAACAAACAAAACAAAACAAACAAACAACCCCCCCACTTACCCACCTCTCCTGAACTGTGAGCTAAAAGCAAACCCTTTGTTCATAAAAAAAAAAGAAAAGGAAGTCCAGCTGATGTACATGATTTATATAGTAATAACACCTGAGCACACACCATGATCATGTTTAGTTTATTTCTGCTCCTACAGGTTCTCTTGAATTCTTCATTCTTCTTGGGCAACCCTAATAGCATTTCTTTTGATCTATTTTATGCAAGGTATCCTGGAGATAGAAGACAAGAGGGTCCTACATATAAAAAACGTTTTCTGTATGCAGAACCCGCTATTGGATCTTCTCTGTGGAAATAACTGAGTGAGGTTACTGAGGAAGGCTATTGTGTTTCAAGACAAGGATAAAAGTGCTGCCATGCATTCCTGCATTCACAGTTTTCCAAACCCTTCATGGGTATCAACAGATTCTTATGATGAACTTGGAAAGGACTGCAAAAAGAACATTTAGAGATACAGAAATACACATATATTCATGTATGATCTCTGAGCTCCCAAGCAACGGCAGCATTCTTAGTCCTAACATTCCTCAAAGCATGAGCTAAAAATATTCAATACTTTGACCTGGAAATAAACTAGACAAGTTGGGGGGGGTTATAAATCACCTTGATATGGTTTTAGTAGTACTTCAGTCTAAATGAGTACAACTGTTAAATACAGAAAGTGTTAGGAAGCTAGAAGATGGTTCACAGACCAAAGCTATATTTGCAAGTCCCATAAGATTGCAGGAGAGAAATTACTATGGGTAGCTGTTCTCTGATCTACACACATGTGCCCTCATATGCATATTTTTACACATACATACATATACATAAATTAGTAAATAACTGTAAAGGAAAGTAAAGTATTAGAATAAAGTATGTCACATCTAATACTTGAAACAGAATAGACATATATGACACGTGTCTAAATAATCTTTATTTTTTCTTTCTTCCTCTCTCTCTTCCTTTTTCTCTTTCCTTCTCTCTTTCTTTTCTTTCTTGACAAAGTATTGCTGTGTAGCTTTAGCTAGTCTGGAAGTCACTAGTAGATCAGGATGACTTCAAACTCATATAGATATTCCCTCTTCTGCCTCCTGAGTGCTGGGATTAAAGACATATACCACCATGCCAGGCTCACAGGTCTAATAAATATTCTAACATTATAAATCACAATATCATGACAAGATGGTAATTAACAATTAAATTCTTCTACATTTATACATATTATACATTACATATATGTGTGTGTATGTGTGTATGTATATGTGAATGTGTATGATTGTGTTTGTGTATATGTCTGTTTGTATATATGCTTGAGTGTGTCTGTGTATGTACATGTGTGTATTTGATTATGTGTATGCATGAGTATTATAGGTGTTTGAGTGTCTGTGTGTGTGTGTATGTGCATTTGAAGACCACTACAAATTGAGATTTTCAAACCTCTTGAAGTTCTGAACCATAATCTGGTATTAAGTACTTACAGCCCTGATCTCTGAGGTCTTCTTTTCATTTTCTTCCACTCCCCAATTAGCCGGCATTGTAGAAAACTCATATCTAATTAGAACCCCCCAAGACTACACATTCAAGTTTGATCTGTACACAGTGCCCGATGGCTATGCCCATATTCTACAGAAAAAAAAAAAATTTAGTAGCATAGTCATTCCTTGATCACCCAGGGAAGAGATAGACAGATGCTGAAGGCAATCTTATGGCTATTTAGATAAGAACTGTTCCACTCCTTTGAATTAGAGTAATAATTTAGAAGAGGTAATATATACCATAGGAGGTTGTCATATTTATTTGTCTTCTAAAAAGATTTCTCAGTTTTTGAGGAAGGGAACAACTGATTGGGATTTACTAAATGGGATCTTCTCAAGAGTTAAGATGGATACTACTTCACAGAATCTTGGGAAACACCCATTAAAGAATTAAAAATAAGATTTTTTTTAAATAAACAAAGCCATTATTGCCTTCCAAGTGCATACTAAACATCAGCCATAAAAGAACTAATGACCAAACACTCTAATTACATCTGTACTACTTCTCTCATCATGGTCATTATTTTGTGTTGGCTCCCTTCTGACGTAATTCTCTTAGTTTCCAATAGACATTTTGTCCTGTGGAGAGTGTAATGAGACCATAGCATAACAGTTGCAGCTAATCAACAAGACAGTTTGACCAAAAAAACTTTCCGCCAAGGAACATTGCTCCCATGAAAAAGAGTAAGTTCAGAATGACAATTGCTAGTTTCCTTGACTTGACATGGGGTCCTCAGTCCATGATCAAGCCCTGGGTTCCAGGTCTCGGGAAGACAATACAAGAACCATGGCACCAGTGCAAGAAGCAAACTATTCTATGCTGATTCATGAATATTATAACTGGAAGGATGAACTTCATAAAAAATATCCCATGTGGAGTTCCACATAAATCAAAATCATAAATAAATTATGTTATGTACGTACTAAGTGGGCTTGGCGTCCTGTGATAGTTTAATCAAAGCTTCAGGTGTTCTCAAATTAGATTTGTTTTCATTTTCTTCTGGCTCCATTTTTTTTAACTTTATGATAATGAAACAAAAGCTTTTCTAAAAACAGACAAAAATGAATCACTGCTACCTAGGGTAAATGACTTTTACATTTGCCCCAAAAGTCCTTGAAAACATAATGCAATCAAAACAATGGCAGGAAAGTTCTAAACCCTTGTTAAGTAACCATTAATTATTCACTGAAAGAATTCATTGCTTGTGAGTAGACATAAGCCTTGGGGGCAGGCACTGAAGGGTTTTTTTTTTTTAATTGGTTGAGGCTGTTGGGGTATAATTACAACATTTTTTAATCAAAGGAAGCCTGCTACCAAAGTGCTACAAAAGGCAGAATTTAATCTAGTTTATTTTATCTATAGAAATTGATTATACTGTATACATGCATATTTTGAGCCTGATCTTATAAACAACAAATAAGGCGGTCCCTCCATCAATAAAAGACAGGATAGACAGGGCCTATGCATTAGTTTGTGCTTTCTCCCACAGCACACTCCGGAGTGCACAGGATTTTACTCTGGAGTGTAAGTGATTTTTCTGGATGTAAGACTTTACTCTGGGGGTAAGTAAATTTCCTCACCTGGCATCTCATCCTTTTCTCCACAAAACTAGAGGACAAGACCACGGAGAAGCATCATTTGCTTAGCCTACAAGACCACGGAGAAGCATCATTTGCTTAGCCTGTTAGAAGAAACCAGTCTCAGGTACCTTTCTGTTCTCTTTATTTTACCTTCCATAGCTTCACACAGTCTCCTCTTTTGTCTTTATGAGACTCCTATTGTGTTCTTATTCCCTAATCTTGCTGGCCCATGAATTTGTTTCTCATCCATTATAAGATCCTGCAAAGAACAGATGCCTAACTCTTTACCTGTAACTGCCACGTTTCAGATGTCTAGTCCCACACATACCCATTCCCTAGTCCTCTGAAACAATCCAAAATAAGCAAAATTAGCATCTGAGATCTAAGCGGTAGGGACAACGGTCTTTTGAAATCCTTCCACCAAGTCTTGGACTGTATATACAAACACAACTTTTATTGATACGTATTTAATTTCTACCGTTCTTGTAAAATTTTATCACAATCCTCCCACCCCCGCTCCAAGACAGTTACATCAAGCTATTTAGCCTCATTAGGTTTCTTTGACACATGCCCATTTCCTGACACTTGAACTTGCTTCTCCTCTTTTTCCTATTATTTTTTTTTAATATTGGTATTCTGTTATTAAAAGACAATAATGTTTGCGAAAATTTTGCAGCTAGTGAATGACTGAGCTCACATGCAGGTGATATTGTGCATGCACATATATTTAAACCCAGAATTCAGGAGGATGGAGAGTCTGATTCCAGCCTAGGTTACCTGTGAAGATCCTTTCTCAAAGCAAACCAAGACCAAATAAAGTCCAATAAAACATCTGCAAAGAGGCTGGTCTCAGAATTAACTCAGTTTCCTCACTAAGAAGGACCTGACTCGGAGCCACACCTCAATCCTGTTTCTAGGAAACGTTTTCTTCCTTACCATCTGCTGTCCACATTTTTTTCCTCATTCCATCTATAAGCCACAAATGGAAAACAGGCAGTGAAGCATAAAGCAATGGAAGGAAAGGGGATTTATGAATACTTCCTTCAATATTAAAGCAATTGGCATGTGCGTAATAGAGTGAAAGCAATTTGCATGCTTGTCCCTTGTGTTCTTCACCAGAGATTTTGATTCTGCACAAGACACAGATCAGAACCTGTGATCAAGGTATTTTCTCAAATATGCATGTATCTATTATCTAGGAACTGTCCCAAGTTTAATTTTCCTGAAATGCTATTCAAAGCACACCCAGGTTTCACCAGTAACAAACCTGGCTTTGTTCATCACACCCCGACAGC
Organism: Mastomys coucha; assembly: GCF_008632895.1. NCBI lineage: Eukaryota > Metazoa > Chordata > Mammalia > Rodentia > Muridae > Mastomys > Mastomys coucha. The sequence goes on along the minus strand of NW_022196894.1, from coordinate 38,835,553 downwards.
TGAGGCTGGGGAGCTACTTCTCTAACAGCTGCATCATCTCCCTAACTCTGAGCTCCATCATTTTCATACCCCTCCTTACCCCACCCCTTCTCTTTCCAGCAGGAATGGAGAAGTAAATCACATTATATTCTTTGGCTCCATAAACTATGTCAATTTTGTTGGAAATAATATTAAATATGGAAATTCTCCTTCCCTTTTTCTTAATCCATTACAATTTTTAACCTCAGTCACACGGGTCTTTGAAAGAAAACAACTGCAAAGGCATCTGGGTAATGTCATTATGCTAATTTACTGGCTATAATCTGTGGAAATAAAATAGTAGGTATTAGAGTGAGGAATGATTTAAGAAAAAAAAAACATGGCAAACATTCTCAGGCCTCCCCTGCACCTGCAATTTCCTCAGCTGAGCTCTCTCTCTCTCTCTCTCTCTCTCTCTCTCTCTCTCTCTCTCTCTCTCTCTCTCTCTCTCTCTCTCTCTCTCTCTTTCTCTCTCTCTCTCTCTCTCTCTCTCTCTCTCTCTCTCTCCTAAAGATGACCATGATCTGATACTCACACTGATCCTATAGCTGAAGAAGTATTGACAGGCATGAACTTAATTTTTTTCTCAGTAACTTTGTTCTTACACAATTTCACACATGTATGCCATGTGTTTTGACCCCCCTCCCATTTCCTTCACATTCCCACCATCCTCCTTTCTTCCTATAGATCTTTCTCTTTTTTACTGTTTTGAACCCTGGTTAGACTTTGCTAGACACTATCCAAAAGAAGTCCATTGTAACTCTGTCCAGAAGACAGAGGAAAGAGAATTCTAGTAGAGATGTCAGTTTCTCTGTAAAAAGGAAGAAGAGGGCTACAATGTGATCAGAGGGCAGCTACTAGATGCATACCTTACAAAATGAAGTTGGTGCTTTGCATGTTAAATGTCCCCCATGATCTTGGGAGGTTTGGGAGGTGTGGCCTTGTTGGAGGGTTGTGTCACTGGAGGTGGGCTTTGAGAGTTTAAAATCCCACCCTATCCCTAGGCCACTCTCTCTGCTCTCTGTATCCTGGCTGTGGTTCAAGATGTGAGTCCTCAGCTCTGGCATTCTACTTGCTTTGCTTCTCCCATCATGATCGCTAGTCTTCTGGAACCATGATCCTAAATAAACTCTTTCTTCCAAAAGTTGCCTTGGTCATAGTGTTTCATCAGAGCAATAGAAATATAATTGATACAGTAGGCAAGGAGGTGGCCTTTATCTGACTCTAGTGGAGATCTGTGCACAGCCAACATTAGTAACAACAAAAACAGAAATTGGGAATAGTGACATGTTTATTTCTCTTATTCACCAGTGTGTTTTATTTGACATGATTGGAGGTTTTTCACTGGCCCATAAGCACTCAACAGTTTACTCAGTTTGGGACCTTATTCTAGAAGTACTCAGAAGCCACATAAAGTATTAGGTACATCTTTATGGGATCCGCCCTCCTTGTCTGAATTTTTCCAAATTGAAAGAGGCAGAGCTAGCCACGCCCAGACACTCTTCCCGTTTTGTTCCTATCACATGAGCATGAGAAGGCATCCTCCTATGAAACACTAAAGAACTGTCTCTTCACAGTCTTACCTTTCCTTTCATTTACTGCACCATCCACACAGGTCTGTAAGAAAATACTCTGTGTAATTTAGATTCTATGAGAATGTTCACACTTAATCATATTTAACTTCAAGAAAAAATTCATATATTCTAATTGGAATTGGTTGTAAATAGATGACCCTAATTTGTCTCAGATTCATGAAGAGAATCCAGTTTGAAATCCATCTAATAATTACAGAAAAATTAAAAGATAAACTATGTACAGTGATTATCTATTTTGACACAGCCTTTTAGGTTTTTTGGAATATAATATGCATAATCCTTCTCCATTCTCCCTCATATAGCCTGGCAAAGCTGCCACATTAACTATAGTAGAATTGTAGTAATCGCCTAATGTTGCTTAGCACTATAGCACTGGCTTACTTGATGGAATATGGAAGGAGTGTGAGGTTTTATATATCCCAAGTTCGTGGCTGCAGGAGCAGGAGGAAGGAGCTGGAACATCAGCATCAGCTAGCTACTGGTTAAATCCTATGTCTCAATTGCCAGTGCTTACTTCTTATGCTAATAATAATTATAGGAATTTTGGTTCATAGTAGGGCTTTGGGGCTGTGTGTGTGTGTGTGTGTGTGTGTGTGTGTGTGTGTGTGTCTGTGTGTGTGTGCATGTGTGTGTGTAAAGATGTTGCATTTATTTCAAATTATGTATTTCAAATTAGGGAATGAGACGGTTTGCAGTAGGTAACTAGGGACTTCAGCATATTTAAGAACAGGAAGGTGAATTAGAAGGTGTTAGAAGTTTTCTTAAGATGTTGCTTCTCTTCATATTCTAGGATGCCCCATAGCTAGCATGTCAAAACTCATTCCATTCTTCACATTTCTCTTCAAGTGTTCAAAATCCAGAGAAGCTGGCTCAGGTCTCTTCTAACTGAGCTCACACTCACTTGCCTCTGGCACCTTTCATTCTCCAAGGTTCCAACACTGGTTGACCTTCTCCTTCAAGTGTTTTGTTTGTTTATTGTTTTGTTTGTGTTCCCATCACATCCCAAATTCTTTGAGAATAGAGCTCATAAAGGAATGGGTTTTTCTTTGTTCGTTTGGATATTCTAGTTCTCAAAGTAGTTTCCTGCATCACATCTTAACTCAAAAGCTTCATTAATTGCATTTATAAAAACCACCAGTAGCAGTGTTCTGCCTCTTCAGCCGGCTCTGTGGATAACAGGATAGACAGCTTTAACCAATGTATTATGCTACATCTGTTTGGTACTTCCTAATTCCTGTAGTACAATGGCAAAAGACAAAAGAGAAAGCAACAGTGTTATGGCAGTGCCCAAAGGCAGAACTTTGAAGCTGCTTGCAGGCCTCCCGGGATGTCTTCTGTTGTCTTTCCGCAGGAACTGTAACTGCAGGCTTTGGTAAGATAGAGAAAAATTAAACCATCTCTATTTTCTCACTTCCTGGAGCCTCTACTGCTTTGCAGTGGCTTTGGTTGGAGGAAGGGGGGCGGGGACGGACCTCTGGGACCCTCTGTCACTGTGGCTTTGGGTTTGAGTGAAGCTGATCTAGCTGGTGGACTCTACCCTTCCGCAGGTGGGTTCTGCGAGGGTGAACCGACACTTTATGTAAACAAGGCAGAGAATACAAGTGAGAAGGAGGCAGCTTAATAAAGTGAACACACGCAGTCTGGTCCCTTTGGAGGCAAAAGCCAATAAAGATATTGACGAGGAAGAGCTGCTGTTGTTTTTGTAGACATTCAGAATGCGCCTCAAAAAACATCCCCAAACAGTATCCGCCTTTTCATTTTCTGCCCCAGGACCCTCTTCTGACCAGGTTACCGAATGTTTACTACAACCTCGCCAGCCTCTGAAGAGTGGCTGGGGAGAGAGGAAGCTTTGCTCCTCCGAGTTCAGAATCCGCAGTTTAAATTGAAGCCTAGGAATGCTGCAGCGAGGAGATGCGGGCTCTGTGCTGCTAGGGGGAGCCCGAACACAGAAGGATAAGAACAGACAATCTGCACTCATTCAGCTATATATCCTGGAGCCAAGACAGTTTCCCAGAAATTCCTCTCATTGGCCCAAGAAAGAGGCTAGACGTTTCTGATTGGAAGGCGAAAAAAAAAAAAAAAAAAAAAAACCGAATCCACAGCATTCTCTTTCTGAAAGTTTTAGGGGTTACACTAGTCGCACTTGGGGACCAATTCCTGCTGCTGTCTGCAGCTGAAGTAAGAACGACCCCAAACAAAAATCATTTCATGGGTAAAATAATTAGAGAGTTAAACACTGCTAAACTTTGAAATTGGCTGTTCAAGAAGTGCACAATTTTCATTTGCGGGTTTTGGTAATTATTTTCTTTTTTAACCTTGCTTCAATCTGATGCTTCAATTGCATTTACAAACCCCACACAACACAACGAAGACGAAGCCAAACCAACAAAAAAAAGTGTGTTTTCAATCATAGTGTTTAGATAAGAGTGAGCTTATAACACAACAATAAGCAACCCCTTAGCTTACACAATTAAAGAAAGATGATTCCTAATTTATCAAAGGGCATTTTGGAATTCCACCCACCTTTTTAGAAAGAAAAACAATTGTTCCACAAGAAATTAATCAAAATGCCATTTATATACAAGGCATTTATTCCTAATCACAAGGCCTTTACGGGCTGTTGACTTGAGCAAGCTGTTGACTGATCTCTGTTCCTTAATGCAGAGATCAACCTTTGAAATCTTTTAGATTTTAATGAGAAAGTGATTCTAAAGTACTTAACACTCTGCTTGTCATACTTAAAATTTTGGAGGGGCGTATAGTGCTGTAATTATATAATATGTGTTTATATCTAATTACATATTTATCTCTTTAAATATATAATTTAATTATATATTTCATATATTATTAAATACATGCTACTACATGTAATTATACATTTAATTTTATAAATTTATATATATATGTAATTAAAATATAATAACATATGTGGCACTAAAATGTTTGTCTCAGTGGTTCAGAAGCTAATAATAGTGTGTCTACTAAGTATTCCAAAATATGTATAATTAAAACCTAAAAAAAGATAGAAAGAGAGAAAATGTTAGAGAGAGGAAGGAAGGTTTTCACAATCAATTCTGTCTCCATGAGAGCTACAGAAATCACATGCTCCTGACAGGCTTCTCCCATCTCTACTTCACCTGACAGCTTGAATGGGAAGATGCCTCTCTCTCCCTTCCTTACTTCTTGACAGTAATAACAGTGGCTCTCACTCTCCTCTATTTAGGTTATTCCAAAATTCAGCAACGTTGGGAGCCATGGAAGGACTTGAAAGGAGCATGGTTGGTATGTATGGGAGTGGAGCAGGTTGACAAAGATAGAAAAACTCAAGGTTGAATAAGAAACTTAAGTAGTGGTATTAAGCCTCCGAAGCTATAAAGAGTGAAACCTCAGAATCAGAATAGAGGGACATCACCTTTGAAAAGGAGAAAGTGACAGCATGAATTGCAGAACTTTGTAGAGGGGCGAAAAGACCATATGTAATGAGAACGATGTGTCTATTATGATCTCCAAGAAAGATGCTGCTGGAGGTGGGGGAGGGGAGCTCTGCTGAGACAGGGTCTGTAAGGATGTGATAGAAATAGATCCATTGATGCTATATGTAACCAGGAAGAAAATGGCTGGGTAGGCAGTTTTCTAGGCTGGAAGAGAATGAAGGGGAAAGCAGAAATTAGAGCTGAACCATGTGTGTGTATAAGTTTGTTTTGGGAAGAGTGAGCATTTCTGATTGCTGAAAGATCTCAGCCTGTGGGGGGAGAGTTAGTATTATCTATTTGGACAGAGAAGGGAAGGGGATAACTCTTCAGGGATGAGGTTGTGGAAAGGCTATACCAGGAAATTGTAAATGGTATCCCTGAGAAAACACAAGCACTACAATGGGGACAGGCAGTTCAGTCATCAAATTTGAGCAAAATTTTATGATCAACTAGATGGACTTTTCAGAACCCTCCCACGTCATCTTCATCTTCATTCCAGGGTCTTAAAGAGAAGGCTTTAGTTTGACTCCCAAAGCTAGGAGCGCCATTCAAACCTTTGATGCTGCACTCCATTGATAGGGTTAGTGGCAAGTGTCGTCTTACTCTGAGATCACATCCAAGTCCAGTGAGTATGACTTCCACGGGGTCTATTCTTCCATAATTTCCTTTTGGAAGGTCACATTCCCCTGGTGTAGGAACTTAATTTCATCCCTGAACCTGCTTCTTCTAGTCCTGAATGTTCCCATTTTCTGCCTCAGTGTGGAAGAACTACCCAATGGCTGGCTGGACCCATCTCTAGTAAAAGTAAAGGATTCCAACAAATAATGATGTTTCCTATTGAGAATGCTTCTGTTAGTGACAGTTTGCACTACTGAGCAATTTAAATGTAAATTCGGTAATTCCACGGAATATGTGGGACTTTCTGCTAAGGTAGTAAAGTCTGTTTCATGTCAAATTTGGGGCTTTTCATGTTTGTGAAGGTAGTAGAGATGAAGAAGCCTAGGGCATCATGGATGAAGGTGATGGGGATTCATACCTTATATCACATGTATGGCTGCCCTGAATATCTAGAAGACAAACAGAGCCAATATAATGATTTAAAAGAGCTGAATGAAAATCACCTGATAGTGATTTCTCAGAGGAAGAATACTTGCTTCATAATGACATGTTTAAATACTGTGAACCTTAGTGTATTAAAGCTTTCCTCTGCAATGTAGGAATATTCAATTCACTGCACACTTTACCATGCTTCAGGTTTTCTATTTATAAAATTAAAGCTATTATTCAAACTCACAAAGACACTGGAAGCACTAATGAAATGTCAAGGACAGAAAAGCTGTTTAGGAGGCGACATGTGTGAGCATATATTTAATAATACATGTCTGCATATATATTTAATATAACTGATTAACTTACAGACTTCTTTGACTTGGAAGTATAAAATAAGCAAAAGTAACCTAGGTTCCATCCATTATCTCACTTGATACATGACCTTAGTGGAGGGTCACTAGCTCTTTCAGAACCTCAGTTTCCATGTTTCGATGTGATGACTCACACGAAAATACTACACAAACCATAAATGTATTATATGAGTGTGTGTTTCTCTGGAATTAAGTGTATTGGTGGCATAAATAAACATTAAACTCCAAGGGAATCATTTCATTCCATACAAATGCTCTGACCCACACCCCAAATATTAGAACAGAGTTATTCAAGGAAATAGCATAAGATTTTATGCAATAAATAAGCGTGTGGATCATGCATGTTAGGATATATTAAGTATTTCCTCTTTACAGCAAAGTATAAGCAAGGCCTTAAGTACTTGGGAAATATGTGGTTTGTGGGGGATGAGAGAGAAGGGGAGGGAGAAGGAGAGGGAGAAAGGCTACAAGTAAAGTATGTAAGGAAGCATGTTCTTCTTCAATGTGTTTGTACATTCCTAGAGACATTCAGGATCATATTAACCTAACTGGAACAGTAAAGCCAACATCAGCTGACACACACCGGTAACACCAATCTTTCTTTCTTTCATTCATTTTTTTCTCTCTCTCTTAATGTAGCAAGAACAAAAACCTACAATCTGAAGTCTAAAGTTTGGAATACCTTCCCATGTGACACATGTGTAGCTTTTCCAAGAATCTAGTTTTATCATGAGACACGTTAAGGTTATAACAGTCTTTGCTTAACAGAGCATCTGGTGACAGAAAGAGAATTAAAATTCAGACTTTAGACATGCTCTGGGCATTCCTGCAATGTCAACACTTGGGACAGTGAAGCTGTAAAATCATAGATTTAAAATCTACCTCAGCTCCAGGAGGAAGATCTCATCTTAAAAGAGCAAACCTTAAGGTCAAACAAACAAACAAATCAATGAGAACCTGCAGATATGTTTGGTTTCCTGGAGTTAGAAATGGATGGGAAGAGACAAGAGGAGGAACACAATAGTATGAGGTAGCAACCCCTTCACGGGCTATTTTAATGACTTTTCTGGGGTATGGGGTCAAGAGGTTAGCAGGACAATGCAGCCCAGCAAAAGAACAGAGTGAAATGCCAAAGTGACTTTAGCCTCTCTGCAGAAGGAGACATTTATATTAGATGTTCACTTCTGATTGTACCAGGTCTGACCTGCAACTGGCTCAGGTAGATGGGAATGAAGCCTACCCTTCTGCAGAGGAGGGAAAGAATATGTCTACAGTGTGACTCTTAGCTTGATTTTCATTCAACACCAGCTTGGACTTGTACTCAGAAGAACTTTCTCTCTTTCCTTATAGCACTTTCCCAGTATTTTCTTTTTTGTTGTTTTGTTTTTCGATACAGAGTTTCTCTGTATAACCCCAGCTGTCCTGGAACTGACTCTGTAGACCAGGCTGGCCTCCAACTCAGTCAAAAATCCATCTGCCTCTGCCTCCCAAGTGCTGGGATCAAAGGTGTGCGTCACCACTGCCCAGCATCAATATTTTTTTAAATAAACACAACACATGCCCTGAACCAATTTTAGAAGATGGTTTTTGTTTTTATCATATACATCCCTTTCCCACTGTCCCTTCTACACAGCTCCTCTATCTCCCTTCCCCCTTTTCTTCTTTATCTTTCAAAGTGTTCCCTGTCTCCTCTATAAACATCAGATTGGGCACTGGTCATGCTCTACGAAATGTAGAGTCTCTACAACCCTTTCTACTGTTTCTCTGCACTGTGTCTGATACAAGTGATGTGAAAATAAGACCTAGCTAACAGTTGGAATCAAATTCTCATGGTGGGAAAGCATCACACATCTACTGTTTTTGTTTGTTTGGTTGTTTTTTTTTGAGACAGGGTTTCTCTGTGTAGCCTTGGCTGTCCTGGAACTCACTCTGTAGACCAGGCTGGCCTCAAACTCAGAAATCTGCCTGCCTCTGCCTCCCAAGTGCTGGGATTAAAGGCATGTGGCCACTGTCGCCCAGCTCATCTACTGTTAAATCAAATATCAATGTGTGTGCACATAAGCAACCTTCCCAAGAGTTCTTCACCTGGACCTGGATCATGAAGGAAATTAAACATGTATTTCAACTACTCTGTCACTTTGTGGAAACTGTATGGGAAATTTGAATTATGGATAAACAGATGAACTTTTCTGTTTAAAAGCAGATCCACAGTTTACATTGGATTTTCAGTACCCTAAAACTCATTTTAAATCTATGGAGCTCTTGAAGGAGTCATCTCGCATAGGATTCAAGTTCATATTTATGACAGTTGTGCTATACTCTTATCTGGAGTTTGTGTGGATGGCATATTTTAAAGTTTGACCTAGAGTTAGAGAGATGGCTCAGAGACTAGGAGCACTGACTGCTCTTCCAGAGGTCCTGAGTTCAATTCCCAGCATCCACATGGTGGCTCACAACCATCTGTAATGGTATCTGACACCCTCTTCTGGTGTGTCTGAGGACAGCAACAGTGTACTCACATACATGAAATAAACAAATAAATCTTTAAAAAAAATAAATAAAGTTTGACCTATCTCAACATGACATAACAGAACTTGAAATACTCAGAAATGAGGGTTGGTGTAAGAATTAATTTGTGATGTATATTCCATTTTAAATTAGTATGATATAATAGTCATTTCATATTAATTATTTTGATAGACTCAGAAAGCATTGAAGTGTACCTTTATGGAATTACTTTAAGTGAAAAGTGTTTCAAAGAAATTAAATTTCTACTGGTGTTAGTGAGTTTTTCATACTACGTACTGAATTAATGGGGACTATGGCCCATGTTCATAGCTTTGGTTTGGGGTCAGCCTTTCATATAATACACCCAAATGAACTACCTTCAGACACTGGACACCAAAAGTGGGAAAGTCTTTGGTTGTTCTTGCTTTATCAAAGCAAAGATGTTATAAAAAACACCATACCATATAGTCTGGGGAAATTGTGTCATCTGGTCCTGGAAGCCAGTTTTAAATGCTAAGTTCACTCCTGCTGGCTGGGATGCATCTCAGCCTTCCTCCCTTACCTCTACCATAAGACAGCCATGTACTCAGCTAAACAAATCAAAGAGAATGATTAGAGAGATGACTCAGTGGTTAACACTGACTGTTCCTACAGAGGACTGAGGTTCAATTCCCATCACCCATATAGTCATTCACAATCATCTATAACTCTAGCTTCAGAGCATCTAACCCACCTTTGGCTTTCACGGGCACCATCCATGCATAAGCACATAGTTCATAGATATACGTGCAAGCAAAGTACACATACATATAGATATCTTTATAGAAACCAAATAGCTCTATTTTTCTTTTATATATATAAATAAAAATGAACCCCCTTACCCACTTTTAATGTGAATTTTACCATGTTAATAGGATCATGATCTTGTATACAAGATTTTAATGTGAAATAGCCATTGGAAATATCTGCTTTTTCATATGTGGCTTATTGTGAAAAGAAATTGAGAATAGCTTACACCAAAGAAAAAGGTCTTATCGTACTGACCATTTATTTAGGTGGTCTCTATTAAGATATGTATACAAGTGAATTAAAAACTTACATCTTCAAAATAGGTTTACACTTACTTACCTCTGAATGGGAATGCCTCTAAACTTTCTCTACTATGAAAAGGGTGAATAAAGTGGTTTTTTTTTATTTGAAGGAATATAACTCAGTAATAAAAATTAACAAAGTAGTGATCTGTGTTATGACATGGATAAATGTATTATTCTGATTGAAGAAGCCAAACCCAAGGTCACATACTGTATCATTCCATGATGGTGATATTCTAGGCAAAGGAACTATGGGAATCGAGTATGTCAATGATTATTAGTCCTGAAAAAATGAGAGCTAAGCCAGAGTTAGCAATTCTGTGTGTGTACATAAAAAGTAATTTGAGTATGTATGTGTGTCTACCTGCATGTAGGCGTGTGTGTGTGTATGTGTGTGTGTGTGTGTGTGTGTGATGAAACAATCTTGTATTATGATCATAGTGATATTATTCTACTCCAAATGTATACACACACACACACAGAGAAACACAAACACACACATACACACACACACAAGATTTATGTTTTTCCTACATATTGAAATATAAAATGGAAATGAATTGCCAATCAAAACTCATTATCTTTCATTTCTAGAACTGACTCCTTGAGGGAGAAGTTCAGAGAAGTAAAACAAAAGTCAACATAAATATTTTCTCAAACATAATTTCAAAATTTAATGAGTAAGACAAACAAGGAGAGAGAAAGAGGAGGGGGGAGAAAAAGAACAAATATGGTGAGTAGCTGTAGTAGAGAGATGCTCAACAGACAGAGGAACATGCTATCATAGTGGGGTTTCATGTCTAAGTAGCATGAAATGCATACCCAATGCATGCCCATGTCTGTAAATTTTGCTACTCAAACAAAATGAACTACTGGGAAGGAGGAACAGCCTGGAAGTTCCTGCAGATGCCTCCTGGTTGTCCTCCTATCTGGAGGGTACTTCCAAAGGACACAGAAGCCCATTATTTAAGCCACCACCATCCACCAGAAGGTACTCCCACACCCTTCTCTGCTCCTGTTTTCTCTGGAGTGGAGTCTCCTCCACGGTCTGGGGGTATGATTAGGATCTCAGCTAAGTTAACTGTTGTGAGTACATAGACAAACTGGCATTTGTTTCTATATCTATGATGCATATACAGAGTTCAGAGTTTTAAAAAAATATATCTAAACTGCAAATCTTTTGAGCTCCCCACCCCTACCCCTTTCTGATTTCTCCATCTCCTGGGATCCATTGAGCATCTCCCTCTCTCCTTATCTCACTGACTACAGTAATGAGCTCCAGTGGGACCTTTCTCCTGCCTTTGATGTAACACGTTTCTTTGAATACTCTTTGAAATTTCTCTTCCTACATTGTTTGTTTTTTTGTTTGCTCTTATGGTCTCCTTTGGGGAAAAGGGGGCAGGGGACTATGACAGCTGTTGTGGGGAGAGGAAGTTCAGCATGACAGGTCTGGAATGTATAAATTGAACAACAACACAGTCACAAGCAAAATGAGAGAGAGACAGACAGACAGAGAGACAGAGACAGAGAGAGACTGAGAGGGACAAAGAGAGACAGAAGAGAGAGAAGAGAGAGAAGAGAGAGAGAGAGAGAGAGAGAGAGAGAGAGAGAGAGAGAATAAAAATGCTATTCTGACCCACTGCTGGAGTAGAAACATAAGCCCTTGGACTGGAGGTGGTGAAGCATCCTACAGGCTGCAGACAAGATGACAGCCAAGGACAGATACAGCTGGGAGGCCTGAGAGCTGTCAGTGAGGAAAACTGCCTATTGGGAACAGGTTCTTCTGGGGAGGGCAGAGAAGAAGCCCTAGAGAGAGAGGCAGACAGCACAGGCAGGGACGCTTCTGAAACTTTATGGTCCTGCATAGCAGCCTCAAGCTTCATTCTGTTGATTAGTTTGATTTTTACCTTCTCCATAAGAAAATACCTGAAAACATTCTACAGATTCCAGAAGATTCAATTTACTATTAAAGAAACATAGAGAGGCTTATACTCTTGATTTAACTACCCATTCACACTCAGTCCAAAATAATTAAAATTTAATTACAGAGAACCAGCCAGCACTTCCATCACAGTGGCTGCAATTTGATAGGGCAACATAAATCTAAATTGACTATCTGTTATCAAAATTCTTGTATCAGAAATTTCTGGGATCTTAGATTTATTGCTGTTATTGGTTAGAATTTGAGAGACCTGCATGCACAGAATGAGGTGTCTTAAGGCAAAGTAGGATTCAAGAATAAACAAGAATTCATTTATGTTTGGTATACATTTTTACATATCACTAAAATGTAATTATGTTTAATAGCTTTAGTGCTTCTGAGGTTTGTTTGTTTGTTTTTCTTCCTGAAACAGGGTCTCTCTATGTACCCTGGGTTATCCTGAAATTCTATTCATAGTACAAGGTGGCCTCAAATTTTGAGATCTGCCTGCTTCTGCCTCTCGGGTGCTGAAATTAAAAGACATGGGCCACTGCACCTGGCCCATCTCTGAGTTTAAATCTCAATTGTCATGTGCAGAAGGTGCAGAGTTTTCTACATGTGATATCATGTTATCACACAAAATGTCTTGGCCTTTGAATTATTTTGAACTTGGGTTTTCGGATTGTGGATCCTAAGGAAGGAGCTGACCATTCAAAGAAAACCAGATTACACTGGCCCTTAAAAGGTAAAGAAGGCAAGCTCCTCTCCGGAGTTCAGCAAGGAATGAGAAGCCAATTAACCCGGTGTTATTAGACCTCACTTTCATTTAAAACTCTTGTCTAGGAAGACAATCAGATTTGGCAATGTATAGTAAAGATCAAAAAGAACCATGAGAAAGGGTTTCTCCTTCTCCAGCAGGTCAGCAAGCAGTAGGAGTGAAACTCTCTCACTGCAAACTTTATATTGTTCCCTAGTATGTTCAAATTTTTCTTTTTTTATGTGGTGTGTGTGTGTGTGTGTGTGTGTGTGTGTGAGAGAGAGAGAGAGAGAGAGAGAGAGAGAGAGAGAGAGAGAGAGAGAGATTTCATTATCTTAGTTTTCCCCTGGTGTGCATGTGTATATGTGTGTGGACATGCTCTTCCTCATGGCTGTGTGTGAATGTGTGTGAGAATGTGTATGAGTGTGTGTGGGAGTATGAGTATATGGAAGTGTGTCTGTATATGTGAGTGTGTGTGTTTATGTGAATGTGTATGAATCTCTTTGTGTGTGTCTGTGTAAATATGTGTTTGTCTGTCGGTCAGCGTGGGGCAGTGGTCTACTCAGGTGACTTAAGCTCAGTTGAGTATTTGGCTTTGAGCCCTGGACCCCTGTGAGCAATTTCGGCTTGTAGAGGGCAAAGAAGCTTGTCCATAACTCCTGAGTCTTTGGTTCCTGTTTCAGTCACAACCCTTCACAGCTGCCCCTGCAGGAGATGTGTGCTCTACCAGGCAGACAATGCCTCAAGCTCCCAGCATTCTATCTGGATCCTACACCTAGTCATCTGACCACAAGTCAGACATGTCATGCCCCATACAATATGAGGCAGTTTGTCCCCTCCTCACTCTTACTCTTCCCTGCTTCTCACTCTCTTGCTCTCGCTTTCTCTCTCTCCTCTCACTCTTTGTTCTCTTACTTTCTTCCTCTCCTTTTTCTCTCTCTCCTTCCTTTCCTTTCCTTTCCTTCTCTCTACTCAACCAGCCTATTTTCTCCATCCTACAATAAAATAACTCATTTGAACATTTGCCTCCTTTTTTTTTGGATTCAAAAATAATATTTATTGTCTGTTTTTTTTTTATTTTCTTTATTTACATGTAAATTTCTCCATTCCCACTTTCCCCTCCAAAAAACAAAGAAACAAACAAAAACAACCAAAACAAACCCCTGTTGCCTCCCACTTCCCCATGCCTGCCACCCCACCCTCTCCCACTTTCTGGCCCTAGCATTCCCCCACACTGGGGCACAGAACTTTCACAGGGCCGAGCTCCTCTCCTCCTATTGATGATTGAATTTGCACTACATTTGCCTCCTTTTTACCTAACGTGCCATGCAGCAACAGGTCCGCACTGGGGAGAGAGAGAGACCCAGACCCCAGCAGCAGGAACCCACCTCTGGTACAGTGTCTGTGTAAATGTGTGTGTGTATATCTTGCCAACCGTTCTCATCCCTTCATCAGCACTCCTTAGATGTTCATTCTGGCTATTCCTTGCCTTGCCCTCTGCTCCTTACCTCCAGATCAATTTTCTTAAATTACCGCTTTAGTGTGTAATAACAGATTAGGAAGCCTCATCACCTCTCTATTTCTGCGAAATAGTGGCAGCATCTCTCAATTCTTTATTCGGGATGAAAAGTGTTGGCAATTACCAACCTGTCTCTTAGACTAACTTGTACTTAAACCATTATGACAGCATTCCTATGTGCAGGCTTTTATGAATCCCTAACCCCACCCTCTCCCTCTCATCTGTGTCCTTCAAACTATCACACAGGTGCTGCTTCCACCTACCTTCTTCCTTTCAGCTAGCACTGAGCAAGCTTAATATCAGTGTCACTTGTAGTTCAAGTTTCTTTCGCTCTAAGGTAAAACTCAGTTTAATTTAAACAACTCCGTTATTTCTCCAGTTGTCAGGATTCAGTTGCTTAACCAGCGCAGAGGCTATTGATTCCCTCCCCCAAAGCCAAGCTTGGAGATGAAATGAGAATAATAAACATGCTTATGAATCAATTTCTTGAGAAAGAAAGAAGTCATCAATGGTTTCCTGGGAGCGAGCTTCCTGGACTAGCGATGCTCTGAGACTCAGAAAGCACTGTTTGTTTACTCTGTCTCCTTGGTTTCCCTTGTAAGACAGACCTATATCCAACAATTGCCTTTTGTATTTATGTAGTGTGTGAGTGTATGTGTGTGTGTGTCTGTGTGTGTGTGTGTATGTATGTATGTATGTATGTACTCCCATGAACACGTATGCATGTGTTTATGTGAATATGAATGAGTGCCACAGCCAGAGTTAGAGGCAGAAGGACTGAATATAGGGAGTTCTTAGGTCATCAGGTTTGGGAGCAAATACTCTTACTAACTATGGCATTGCACTAGAACCTCTACCAACTCTGTACTGGGGCAAGGACTGTGACTTATGGTTGACAGTTTGTGGTAATGCCAAGACCCAGAATTGGTCAAAGTGTTGAAAAATCAATGACCTTGAGTGCTCATCCCTAAATGGACAGCACCCCTGCCCCACTGACTACACACACACATACACACATACACACACACACACACACACACACACACACACACACACAGCCCAGGAACATCAGAAAATGATCCAGAAAGAATTTCATAGCTGGATGATGGAAATGAGCATAGCAAAATGGTATCTCATGGACATGCCATAACTGCTGCACTCTTGAACTCACTCCCCAAATTAAGGGGATATTGGCAGTTGTTAGCTTCAGAGAGAGAAGAGACATTCTTTCTTGGGTGATGTAGTTATTGTTACATTGCACACCCATGCACATATGGGCAGCACTTATGGGACTTAGGTCTTGGCCTTTGTTTGTTTTGTATTACTTAACATGGCAATAGAAGGGAGACACCGAATGGATGCCCAGGAGAAGCTGGGGTCTATGAGATAGATAAAGATTTCATTGCATAAACTGTATGAAGGTCCCAGAGGAGAAAAACAGATAAGAAGGAGTATGGAGAAGAGATAAGAGAGATATCCCACAAGAGAGTAGAATAGTCATGGATAGGAATTACAATATGCTTCAGCCAAAGAAAAGATACAGCTGGCAGGATTGTGTTGCAAACGTATATGCTTAACATGAGAATTTCAGCCCCACTCTTAGCTATAAAGTTCTACAGAGTAGTTTCAGAAGGAGGTGCTTAAACCTCAGAAGGTACCAAGAAGTGGTTCAAGAGATCTATGAAATGACTTTATAGGTATTGGCAAAAACTATTTGCCTAATGGGTAACATTGAAATGGGCAGATAAAGCTAGTAGCACCTGAATCCAATGATCAGTCTTATGCATAGTAGGATGCCCTACCACCTATCCCTCTAGATAAGGTGTATTAAAAAAGAAAAACACCACCAAGGAAGTATTCTTATGTAAGTAAGCAAACAGATCACCGAAAGATTTCTAATACATGAGACAAGTTAAGACTTACTATCATCTATCTGCTAACTATAACCTTCAATTCATCAGAAATAGGAGGAATGGAATTGTTAAATACTAGAAGACATGATTTTAAAAGTACAATCATACCCATTGCGTGAGAATTCTATTAAGACAAAAGACAAAATATAAGATGAAAATTGTTAAGTGGAATGATTGCTGATGAATAGAGCCCCTAAATACAGTGTGTGAAGAATCTCTAGATCGGATCCCTATAGTGCAATAGAAACAAGGAACTTGGGAGCTGGAGAGGTGACTCACAAGTTTAGAGAACTGAGTGTGCTTCCAGAAGACTCAGGCTTGACTCTCAGCACTATCATTGTGACTCACAACTGTCTGTAGCTACAGTTCTAGAAGATCTGCTGCCCTCTTCTGCATTATATGGATGCCAGACATGTATGTGATGCCCAGGCATATATGTTTGATTGCAAAACAATCAAACACATGAAATAATAAAATGCATTTTACATAGAAATGTGAAAAAAAAACAAGGAAGAGGTAACAATGAACACATATTAAGCAATGTCTACTGTTACAGAATTATTATAAATGATGCTAGTTATACCAAAATGACATTGTTCACACTGTCTGATACACATTCTAAAGTTCTTTTGAATAAAATTTTATGGTTTGGGAGTTTTGTTTTGATGACATGTTTTTTGTATGTTTGTTTGCTTTATGAGGCAGGGACTCTATATAGTCCTGGCTCTCTTGAGACTCACTTTGTAGATAATGTGCATGTATTTCATTTTGACATTTATGTAATATGATGTATTTCCATCATATTTCCCTCTTCTGACCCTCTGCTGATTCCTCCCTCTTCTAACTGGTCTTCCTCCTCTTCTCCCAGGGTGAATTTCCATTGTCATTAAATGGGCAGGCAAGGAAATTGAGCAAAATGAACTCACTAACTAGAGATTTCCTAGCCTCTCCCTCACAAATGCTGGGATTAAGGCATATGCCACTACACCCACAATGTTTTAAATAAAATTATATAATTTCATATAATAATGTATATAAATAATTAATGTAATAATTATATAAAATAATGTAATTTACACATATAATATATAATAAATAAAAAATAATTAGTATAGCCCCTAAATAAAAATACCATCAAAAAGATACACGAGCAGCAAGAGTGGCAGGGTATTAATTTTATTTAAGTTAACCAATAGGTGTATGATAATGGATTATGTTACTCTGATTCCGCTGCATGTTTGAAATTTTTCTGTAACATAAAGAAGATTTTTGTTTTTGTAAAAGTCAAAATTTCTTTTGTTATTAGACTCTACTGGATTCATTTGAAATTAATGCTTTTATTTCAAAATGTTTACAAGTTTCAGAAGCCATATAAATTAAAAAATTAATATAGGTATTTTAAGTGAACATATATGCTAGGAAATTTACTCTTCTAAAAAATTATGACATAGTGAAATTCTGAATAGTTCTTTTCTTGATAGATTCTTTTCAAAAATATGGTCCTTCTTCCATTATTGGCAAGTCATATTTGGAGATGAGGAGAAAGACTGTGTAGAGGGGTAGGAGGCAACATAGGGTCAGAAGAGGGAAATAGATGCAAATATATTATGCATAAAGTATTAAATTGAAATCTACTATTTAATCCAATTAATATATGTCAATTAAAATATTTTCAAATGCTTTTGTCTTGGCGATATCCATGTAACATAATGAATGGATATATATATATATATATATATATATATATATATAGGCATTCTGAGAAATAGTTATGTACTTAAACAAACAAGACTGTGTGAGCTTTTAATGTCTAGACTTCTTCTACAAGTCCACCTTTTTTGTGACTTGTGTCATTTGTTGATGGTTCTCCTGCCACCTATCAATAGAAGAGAATAATAAGGAGTGCCAGAGAGCATAAGACTACTATAACAGAAGGATGCAGTGTTTAGCAATCAATGTCAAGGAAAAGAAATGGGGAATAAACATGATTCAGCAGAGCAAAGATGCAGGCCTGAGAAACCTTGACCAAATGGACCAAGTCCTTGAGGAAAAGATTTCCTGGTTTACAGTGGAAGTTTTAGATGTGCAGTATAATTTTAAAAACAGCCTCCACTATTGGCTAGCTGCTAGATGACTACTGCCAGCAGGCTGGTATAGCTGTAGTCTTCAGGTAGAGGCCATCTGTGGAGTTCAATCCCCACTCTACTTCTGCCTGGAACTAGGGTATTGGCAGCATTACTTCATTTGCTCTAGAAGTGTACATGGGAAGCCTGTGAGGTAGATGACAGCAGATTCAGTCACCCTTGAAGCATACCTTGAAGGAAGGATGTGATCAAGGAGAAATGATAACAAAGCTAGAAACCCATAGAAACTTCTCTATCATTGCCAAGTGGTTACAATCATAGATGAAATGTGAAGATCAATGCAGAACTATAAGAAAGGATTTTTAAGCAGGATAGACATTTCAGATTTTCTATTTTGATCTCCATTTTGCCTATTAGAAATGAGATAGTCTAGTACTTTTGGCTAATAAAACAAGCAGATGTATAGAGTAACTTGAAAATGGATTTGAAGAAAAAAATAGAAAATACAGGTTGTGTAATATATATCTCACTACATTGCAGACAAAACAAGTGAATTTGTCTAAAATAAAGTAAGTGCTGTTTAGCATGTGGGATTCAAAATACAACTTGGAAGAAAACCTTTAACTCAGTGAGTGCTGGTCGAGTCTTGATCAGAGTTACTTCCCATCCACTGGGAATTACTATTTTCTCTAACCTCAAAAAAAAATTATGAAGAAAGGATTCATCTACATATATGGGGGAGGTCTGGAGATAGCCTTCCTTGTAGCCTGAGCTACATCACAGTTGAAACCAGCCTCGAGATATGGGATGTATTTGCTCTGGGAAAATGTGCCTACCTTTCTTAGTCTCAATCCCCACCCCACAGTCTGTTGGAGAATTAACTGAAGGGCAAGCAACATAAATTGCCTGCCGCATAATAAATCTAACCACATGAAAGCTTCTCTTATTACTTGTGACATCCAGAACAGATGCAAGCGAAACTTTTGAGAGACCAAACACACTGGCTCTAAACCAGAGCGAGACTTATCAAGCTTTAAAAGCATAGCAGAAAAATTGAAGAAATAAGAGTTAGAAGTCATGGTGAATACATAAATGTCCACAACTTACACAGTAGGGGTAGTTCTAAATGGGTAAGTCTAAATAAAGTGTATGTAAACTCTCCATATATGCTCCAGGACATAATTTGTGTTTCTGAGGCCTATACAAATATGAAACACTAATGAAATCACTCTTGTTATAGCCAATTAAATTTCATTATCTCTGTATTTTCAGACCAGACTTTTGCTTTTTTTTTTTTTTTTTTTTAATGACAATCATGTTCTATAAAGCTGTTTGCTATGGAGAATTTAAGTTTAAAGTAAAACTACTCATTTGAAAAATTCAATATGTAAACAAAATTGATAAGACAGAAAGGAAACATGTTTTGAACAGAAAAAAATTAGTGATGTATCTATGCCTTAGAGCTTTTTCGGTTTTGTCTGCCTTGGGGTTCTCAAGTCACATGTTCCCAAGGATATCTATGACTGAAGCCTAACACAAATTATAACTTTTCTTGAACTTGCTTAAAACACTATGAGATGTTTTATGATTAAAATAGTTTTTTCATTTTTACTAATAATTTTGTTCATTTGCATTTCAAATGTTATACCCCTTCCCAATTTCTCCTTCACAAACTTCCTATCCTCTTAGCCCTCCCTATTGCCTCTATGAGGGTGCTTCCCCAATTATCCCTCCACTCCTGCATCAGTGCCCTAGCACTCCCCTACCCTCAGTCATCAAGCCTCCACAGAACCAAGGGCTTCTCCTTCCAGTGATGCCCCATAAGTCAATTCTCTGCTACATATCTAGCTGGAGCCATGGGTCCCCCAATGTGTACTCTTTGGTTGGTGGTTTAGGCCCTGGGGGTTTTGGTGGGTCTGGTTGGTTGATATTGTTCTTCCTATGGGGTTGCAAACCCTTATTTGAGAATTATGAACAATATACTTTGATCATACTCAACTCTTCTCAACTCATTCAAGATTCCTAGATTCATTTTACCTCACTATTTACCAAATACTATGTTTTAGTTGAATTAAGTTTTTAAGAAATTCTGTTAAGCCCAATATAAATCCATTGTGCTTTTCTCAAGTATACACTCTGTGAATCAGAATAATTAGTCACAGTATCATAATTTGGTAGGTGTATGAAGGTCTAGGTCTACTAAGAGGAGAGGTCCAGGATTCATGTGTTGTTCATATTATGGTTACTCTGAATAATGTTTAGTATGGTGTTCAGAAAAGAGAGTGATATTCAGAGATGACATGGAATTGGAAGAGAAAACCATCTTATAATACACAAAAAATATTTTGGCAGCCTGGCAAAATAGGTCAAATTGGTGAAAATTAAGTAAATAGAGATTATTATAAAATCTTTACTAAGTTTTAAGACTGACAGAACAAAAAAGTCTGATTAAACAAGTTTTTATAAAAAATGTTGATTTTGTTGGTTATATGATGAAAGCAATTAGTATCATTATATTACTTTTAAACACATGATCTCTCCATATATGTATATATATAT